>NC_083474.1:13978108-14278108 GCF_030014155.1 Tachysurus vachellii
TTTTTCATTTTGTCTATTGAGAGCTGTGAGATTTTCAGTCTGTAATTCTATCTCCAATCTCTTCTCATCCAAAGGCATTTCCATCACTTTGCACTGTTCTATTTTATTCATCATTTCTCTCTCTCTCTCTCTCTCTCTCTCTCTCTCTCTCTCTCTCTCTCTCTCTCTCTCTCTCTCTCTCTCTCTCTCTCTCTCTCTCTCTCTCTCTCTCTCTCTCTCTCTCTCTCTCTCTCTCTCTCTCTCTCCTACATTGCTGTCCAGCTCTTGGATTTCCTTTTCATGTGTAATTCTCTCTTTGAGTTCCTCCACCTTTCTTACTCACTATATCACTTTTTCCTGTCACATCATGCATTTGCTCCAAATATTCCTCCTCCTCATCCTCCAGTAGCTCATCCTTCAACCCTAGATTTTCTGCCACCACATTTCTCAGATTTTTCAGCTCCCATTTCAGTGCCTCCTTTCTTTTTTTGTGCTCAGCTCTCTCATCTTTTAGTTTTTTTCCATCTTTCAGAATAGGTATAGAATAGGTTTTTTTTGTAATATCATGCTGTTTTTCAGGTTTAGTACACCCTTTCTTCCTTTCACAGCTCTCTTCTCTTCATGTCATCCACTCTGACAATTTTTATCTATTGGACTCTAGTAGTCTTGATGTTCCCAGTGTCCATTCATGGTTTGGTTCATTTCCTGTCTCTACTGGCTGTAGTATGGACATTGTAGTGTTTGGGTCATACCAAGGCAAGTCTTTTTCTTACAAACTCTCTTACAATGTTCTGTGTGAACTACCTTCATCTAAACACCACACAAGCATTTCTAATGTTATTTGAAAGCTTTAGAAAGCCAGTTGCCAGTTCTGCACCATAAGCATAGAACACTGGATCCCATTGACCTTCATTGTTAGCTGTGTTAATTTTCTACATATTATTAATATTAATTATTGTAAATAGCAATAATATGTTGAAATCATTTATATGTTGGCAGATACTACCTTTTTTTTCTTCCATAAAATGATTCTGATGGTTTTTCCCTTCATTTTTAGATGTTATAATTTCACATTGAGGCTGGAAAAGGTGATATGATTTATGGCTTGGTTTCATTTCTTTACATCACAAAAACTTACACTTGGGTATATAGACTTTTTATATCCATTGTTCTTATCAGGCTTAAGTTTCTAAAATGGTTCATTACAGATCTAAATGAAACACAACTACGAATACTCTTTTACATTTCTGGCATTTGGCAGACGTCCTTATCCAGAGCAACGTACAAATGTGCTTTGAAATCTCCATCAGTGAATACATACAGTAAATACTTCAAGGTCTATGTATATTTAGTCATGTTTTTAACTCAGCAACTAGATCTGCCTATTACTAATATTACTATGATGGACATTTGACCCACCCACAAGGTGTTGCACATTTGGATTTGTTGCTAAATGATGAGAATAATGAGAATAAACACAACCATCTTATGGATCGAATCCTTATTCACATGTTCAAACTGAACATCCTTTCAACACTCTGCTGTTTATCTTTACTCCTCTATGCCTAGATAGTGGCTTCACAACTTCACTATCAGTTATCACCCAGAAGTAGGTGGTTTCACTTAAACTTTCTTCCTCATGACATTTCAGGGAGTTTTTTTTTTTTTTACTGGAACCTCCAGATTGCGACTTAGGGATTAGCAAATTAAATTGAATAGCAAAAATAAGATAAGATAACAGATTGATAAGATAAGAATAGATAAGAAAATAATTAACTAAAACAAACAAACAAATAAATACATTTTTCGGGGAATGTGGTAGCCTGCCTAGTGGTCCAGGTGTTGGGCTTCCAATCGGAACTTTGTGAGTTCAAATCTCTTCTCCACCACTGGTCAATCACAAGTTGCCACTGCTGGGCCCCTGAGCAAGGCCCTTAACCCTCAATTGCTCAGCTGTATAAAATGAGATAAAAGTCATTCTGGATAACGGTGTCTGCCAAATAATATGTTAAAAACATTTTAACATTAAAATAATATGAAACAATAAGACTGTCGTCAAGTTATTTTTAAGACACTGTTTGTCATGTTTTCTTTGCCGTTCAGTTTTGTTCTGACGAGAACTTGCTGTGTTGTGGTCAATGGAACAAGCTCCATACAGAAGTAGTGTTGAAGCAGAAGGTGCAATAGAGACACCACAACAGTCTAATGGCATATTTGATGAATCTGTAGAACTTTATGTAAATATCAGATATGTTATCACACTTTCTCATTTTTTAAGTTAATATATACAGTAAATAAGAAGTAAATCATATATAAATATTCACAAAGTTTACACCTAACATGATTTTAATTAGATGGAAGGAAACGTAACAGGAACTAAGAGGAAGATCTTGTAGACATGGGAAGAACAAAACAATAATGAAGCGAAAAAATGATCTGTGGTGCTACCCATAGAGGGCAGCATTATATCACAGTATTTACTTATTTTCTGCTGAGTGAACTTTGCAACACGCTTCATGAAAATGAGGACAAGCTGAAGTCGGTGTGTCCTAGAAAGACCTTACAGGCAGAACCAGCACTGAAAGTGCAACACCTAGGCAACACCATAACACCTGGGGCATGTAGTGTCCTCATGAGTGGCTGAATACATAAATCAATGTGTCACAAATGTATTACAAAAATTATCACAGTTTTTCTTGCTAGTAAGTATTATTGTATTATACATTAATATATTGGTTTTATGGGGGAAAACATAAACCAACAAAAACACACCAATTTTAATTTTCACATTTGTATATTTTATTCTTCCAAGTTAACAATACAAGACTGGAAATCTAACTGAGAAAAACAAAAGAAACAAGAATGACCAAACAGTTGGGCCATACATGTACACTTGATTGGAGTCTCTTCTCCAATAATTATGAGCCTAGTTTTGTCCGGTAGACCCAAAACAACCGTTAAAATGAAATGAAAAAGAGAGATGAAGATGCCCCTGTCCCACACGTGTGCTCTTGTGGAGGTGTTGGAGTGCCTTGTTCAGTCTTGATTTCCATACCAGTTTCTTTACACTCACATCGTTGATTAATGTCAAGAAGGAAACTTGATTAGCACAAAAAGAGACCAGCTGTAACAAAGTAGGCACCGCTCTCCTACAGACTCCACTCGTTCTGTTAACATCTTCCATTTCAGAACACTAATGAACATGCCTCTGGACGCTAGAAAGGTGTGATTAAGCAAGAGGTACCTCCTTCATTCTCACAATGAGTCTCGTTCACGAGGCACGATATTTATGCAGAGTGGCACTCTCAAGCTTTTGGAGAGCTGAAAATGGAGATATTATAAAAAATGCCTTTCTTGTTACATAAAGAGAACCAGGGATTTGGAGCGTTTGTGGAGAACCATTAGAGAGATGGTGTTGGAATGTAAATGTAAATTCTCTTTTTGATTGTGGTAGGAAAGGAGATCAAACTGAGCATATGGTAAAGCGGTTAAAACAGTTTAGGATCTGCTGCATGCCTCAGTGATTAAACAAAATTACTGCAAGCACAAAACACTGCACAGAAAATTCCTTCCTATTTCGTAAAAGTGATAGACCAGCGTCATTAGTGCTAGGTGAAACACTTTTTTGCACAGTATTATCAGGTAGCAGCAGTAGATATACACTGCTCAAAAAACTCAAGGGAACTGTAAAATCACTGTAAAATTGGTCTCAAAGAACAAAATATTTATGTTAAAAATCTTTACTTACTGTATATACATTGTGTAATTCATTGAGAACAAAATGATGGAATGGTCAATGGAAACCAAAATCATCAACCAACTGAGGAATGGATTCAAATCCACACATTTTATCCTGGTACCTAACAGCAGTAAAGGTACCGTTGGCTATAAGATTGTAGTCTGAGTGACTGTCGAAGGATATTCCTCCTCAGACCATACCTAACCTACCGCATATCCGATCATGCTGGATGATGCAGCAGGAGGCATAACGTTCCCCACGGCATCTTCAGAGTATTTCACGTCTGTCACATGTACTCAGTGTGAACCTGCTCTCATCTGAAAAGAGAACGTGGCCCCAGTGGAGGACCTGCCAATTCTGGTGTTCTCTGGCAAATGCCAAGTGAGCTGCATGGTGCAGGGGCTTCGAGCACAGGCACCAGTAGAGGATGTCGGGCCTTCATGCCACCCTCAGGAAGCCTGTTTCTGACAGCTTGTCAGAACAACAGTGCACACCAGTAGCCATTTTGTAGGCTCTGGCAGTGCCTCTCCTGTTCCTCCTTGCACAAAGGAGCAGATTCCAGGCTTGTTGATGGGTTGTTGCTCTTCTACAACACTGTCCAGCTCTCCTCCTGTAATGGCCCGCCTCTCGGTATCTCCTTCATGCTTTTGAAACTGCTGGGAGACACACCAAGCCTCCAAGTGATATATAAATGTGCAATCCTGGAGGAGCTGGACTACTTGTGTAAACTGATTGAATTGAAGGTACCACCTCATGTCACTAGCAGTGGCCAGAACCCTAACAGAATACAAAACTAGAGACAAATCAGTTAGGAAGGATGAGAGAGTAATTGTCTGTGGCCAACATCAGCAATACCATTTTATTTTTTGGGGCTTGTCTTGTTGTGCCTGATTTTTGCAACCATTCTTTGGACTGATTGAATATATCGAACTGTAAAGATCTGTTTTCTCAGATCTGTTCCCTTTGCAGCCAAGAGACTGCTTGAAAACATCATCTGCTCCCTTGCCTGAACTTAATATTAGTATTTTTCTTTAACCTGAAGTGTTTCTGCACTGTTTTATAATAGAGCAGGGCAGATTTCTATTCAATGTTTACTGAACCTTTGCATTATTCATATACATCAGCATAATTGCACCATTAATCTTGTACTAATAGTTATTCAGGTACTGTTAAGACGTATGCAATTATATTTGAACAACTCTGTTTATCTGTATGTATCTGCACATTTTTAAAAAAAAATGTCCTCATCTGAATGATGAAATTCATGTATTTATTAATTTATGTAATTTAATTTTTTTTTTTACATTATTTGTATGCTGCTATAGCACTTAATCTCTTCACCACTACTGAAAGCACCTTTCATTAAGAGCTGTCTTTAAGTAACTCCCTCACCACTAAGTAAGTGATTTACTCTGGTCAGGGTCAAGATGTATCCAGGAACACTGGGTATAAAGCAGGAATTCCTTCTAGAGGAGACGCCAGTCACCAAGTCCTATAATATCTTAATATAGAAAAACAGATATATGAACCCGAGATGTTCAGGGTGACAATACAGACAATGCCTACATACAGGTGACAAATTAAATGATAAAAAAAAGTAAGGTAATCAAAGTAAAAGTATGTTTTTAGGCCACCACAAGGGTCAGATCAGCTTCAGTCTGGTTTAGTACCGATTCCAAAAGTCTCTGGAGCTATACTAGGAGGACATACCATGTGTAGTGTGGTTGAGATCTGACTGTGAAGGTCATAGCATATGATTTACATCAACCCATTTAGTGGGCTTGTGCTGTGTGGGTGGGAGCAGAATCATCTGGGATTCCTTCTACGATAACAGAATTAGTTTTTTTCCATCTCATTTCACTTGTCACCCATCTGTACATGATATGTTTGACAAAACTACAGTTTGCAGTATATGTATATTATATTTATTTACCCACAAAATTGCAAACCATGGAGAACTATGTTGATCCTTAAGGGAAACCCAAAATACAAAACCATTTTATTTCCACACGATAGCTTACTACATTTCATCTTTCACAAATACATAGCTTTTCATTGTGAAAACAGCAAGAACACTTTTTTCCGAATCAGATTTGACTTAAAGGCACAAAGAAAAAACCACCACACACACACACACACACACACAAGTCTAAGCCCATTCTGGGGACAACGAGCTGGATCCTGCAATGTGGGGACCCATATTTCTGAACGTTTTTAGAAACATATGAAATACAGACTCATGTTGCAACTGAAGCTGCAAAAGTACCTGTCACTTCACATGAAAGAAAATACTGTCATAAAGAAATGTGACATTTTACCACATTCTGGTGACAATTTCTGGTGGTCTAAACTTGTGAGGACTTGCAGACACACTATCAAATTGTATTTTTACAGTGTAGTTATTGTGAAATATTTACAGGGACCAATTTTACAAATACTTGTGATGCCACTATACTGCAAGATGTAAGACACAATAATTGATTAAGTCGCATAAACAACAACAGGCCTTTTTTTATTTCACAAAAACACAGCTTTTTAATGTGAAAACAGCAACACATTTTTTTGTCCCAAAACAGATTACACTTAAAGTCATAAAGAAAAAAAAACTCACAATTCCTCAATTAGTTTCTGGGGACAAAAAACGAAGTGTATAGATTAATTATTTTAATATAAGAATATAACAGTTTCACAGGACAGTGTGGTTTGATCAAAACACAAAACAAGTTGTGAGGTGTCTCTTTAAACACAGAGGGCAAAGGAAAAAGGCTCTTGATTTATTCAGCAGAGCAGATTCAGGATAATAACCCCTAATGTATTTACACACAGATTCATTCTGCTTTCTCTATAGAGGATTCAAAAGCAGGCCAGCATTATCTTCAAGTAGCTACTTGACATTAATGAAAAACACTGTTGTTGAAGAGGGAAGGCAGGCAACGGAAAGTTCATAATAGACTAAAATTATAATGGGACATTCTGCTGCCCATTTAACCATTATACAATACTGTGATGTTTATTTAACAGACAAGACCAATACACAGAAGAAAAATTTGTGCCAACACTTCATTTACAGTTGACTTGGGTAAATGGGTCCTTCACTAACATTCACCTTAATATATACATATTAAATAACACCTTATTCTGGCCCTAATCAAACTATTCAAATGAACCCGAATCCTTGTTAGCTTCTCTATTCAAAGCAGGAACTCCTCTAGAACATCAGGAACAGTATAAGAAAATGGAAATAAATGCAATGTATTCAAAGAAGATGATATCATTTTTCTTATTCAGTCAATACACTGAAGTGTTTTTTTATTGCTTTCAGATATTCGGTCCTACTGAAGACATTTTAGATCAGTTCTTGACACGAAGATCAAATATTTATCACATCATCTTTTTACTATCCATTAGTCAAGTGGTTGAAAAAATAATATTGCAAAGCACACAAAAATAAATATATCAGAATTAAAAAATATCACAAACCAGACCTGGAAATTACCCATTACATTTTCATCAGATTGAACAGCTCAGGCATGAAATATATTTTAATTCACATGTTGAGAGATTTTTTTTTTTTTTAGTATGCGGTAATACTTTCCTTAAGTGTGTTCACAAGTTAACATAAAACATTTCATTCAATCATCTTCAGTAACTTATTTATCCTGGTCAAGGTCACAGGAGCTGCTGAGACTCTCCCAGGAAAAACTGGGCACAAAGTAGGAATACACTTTGGATGGGACACCAGTCTACTGCAGAATAGACTTAGGCTTAGGCTTATTCCTATTGTGTCAGGTGTCTTAGATGATTTTGCTCACTTTGATGTCAATGACATTACAGAGGGAATAATTTTGTTGTGGCATTTTCTAGGCAGTGTACACACCAGTCATTCCTCAAAATCTTATAAACAGTAAAATAAAACTCAAGAAATATACAGTACATACCTCTCATATAGTAGTAGAGTTGTTACAGTGTACAGTATGTGCAGCTTACTGTGTTTATGATGATCAGCATCATTATCTGAAGTGCAGTAATTTGTGTTCTCAAAGTAAATCAGCCTTAAAAAGTGTCACAATCCAATCTTATGTTAACAAAAAAATGTTATATTAAGTTTTATGTATTCTCAACAACTAAATCACCAAATGCTGACAGGTGATACTGGAATAAGCTTTTATAAACATTTATGTAGGTTTATGTCAGGTGTCATGAAGGGAATGTTACATCATGTAGTCTTATGAACACGTCCTTTAGGCGAAGTTCCACACACACACACACACACACACACACTCACACACTCACACACTCACACACTCACACACTCACACACTCACACACTTTTCAGGAATTCAGGGATGAATAGTTATAGCAAAAAGTTAGAACGGATTAAGTCCATATGGTGTTTTTATGAACAGTTTCAGAAAAACATGCTATTTATGTATGACACTGTAACAGCAACCATGGGATGTACTACAATCTACCATTTTTCAGGATTACAGCGGTTTCAGAAATTAACGAGGCCTTGTTTGGAAAGTGCTGTGAGTGGGAAAGGTGAAAAACTGTGCGAGGCTCTTATGGTGTATCAAACACAAATCTTAGATTGAAACCAGTGGAGAGACACATTTGCTGAGTATCAATCTCTCAGTGAATCACTGTGTTTCAGTAGCAGTAATCGATTTCCTCGTTGGCTAGAACAACAGCTGTTCTGCAGGGAATGTAAACCTGTGAAAGAAACAAAGAGGAAAACAGAGTAAGCCTCGAAGGAAAAAAATTGAACCACTCCTGAGACAAAATACTGCAGTTTAAAATGTGCTTATGTAGCTATACAGGATCTAGAAATTCAAGAGACCGTTCAATTCTTGAATCTGATTGGTCACAAGCTGTTCTACAGCAGCAGCTCGGTCAATAGTGTCGCTTGTAATTCAAATCACAGGATTATTTTAATGTACACTGTCACAACTCATTTACAGAGACTTGGACTGACATTAAAAATAACCCTGAAAATGGCTTGCAGTCACTATCACACTATTCGGCACAGAAGATATGTAGTTTAGCAGCTGCCATTGTACAACACACACAAGTTCCATCTCATAGTGACAAACTGCAGCTTTTTTGCTCATCCAAACGGATTATACCATAAACCACAATATATCTGTACACACTGGCTGTCCTGACTATGGTCTGAATGCAGGCTGAAGGAAGAATAAATAGAAGAAACCTTTATATCTCACCTATACAACAGAACACAGTGTCCCTGATAGGTTAAGATCAGGATCCTGTGCTCTCACCACTGTGGCCTGGGTTTGATTAAGGCCAGTGAGGGCATCTGGGGTAAAAACCAGTGCCAAAATCAAATATATGGATCGGATGATTTGGGATTTGAGACCCCAAACAGGGAACAGCCAAAGGACAAGAACAACAACATTACAGAACAGTCAAAATCTTTTCTTCAAATATCTGAGCATGTTAGGAAATTGAGGTTAGAGCACAGGGACAGCCATGACACATTACCCCTGGAGCAGAGAGGGTCTTGCTCAAGGGCCCAACAGTGGCTGATTGATGGTGCTGGGGTTTAAACCCCCAACCTTCTGGCCAGTAGCCCAGAGCCTTAACTGTTGAGCCTCCACTGCTCCTGGCTGTGTGCTTTGCTTGATAAAATTTACACTCACATCTAAAAATGAGTCGTGTCTGATCCAGTGGCGTAACCATGAGTCCATTTTAGTGGGACTAGGGAATATAAACAATCTAAAATCACAATCGTTTTCCTTATCTATACAGTTATATTTATGAGTGTGTCATGCTTGTGCAGTTTAGGTGAATGTCAACCAGCAGTAGAAGCAGTGATGACCCAAATGATATAATAATATTTAAGACAACTATCAACTAAAAACTATCAACCAATTTCTCCCAATTAATAGCACTGCAGCGAAATAGCCTTACAGTAGTAGCACGGAAAAAGATTAAAATACTGTTACTAATATGGGAAAATTCTAATATTTTTATATCATAAAATCTACTTTTGCAGTAAAATCCAGTAGACTACATCAGCAGTGCTCACATTCATACAGTGTGCTTTTAGTATAGCTATCTGTCTAGGAGCTTTTAAAGAAACAGGAAAAAATGCATCAACACAGCAGTTGGTATCCATTTAAATGTGTTTAAAAAAGGAGTAAAAAACTTTATTATAAATGTAATTTATTTTATTATTATTATATTCTCAGATTGTGGGCTAGTTGAATAAAAAAAAAAGACGACAACGATGACTTTGATTACTGCTCTCACAAACACACAAATGTGGCCTGGGCAGAATCTGAGTTTAACTAGAATAAAAAATATGAAAGTGTTTTGTAACAAACAAAAAAATATATAATGTTTAATTTGGAGAAGATTTTTGTTTTATGTTTGATTTAACATTTAAGGAAGGAGTTTCATGCGTCAGCTCTGTAATCGTCAGTAAGCTTTGTGCAACGGAAAGTGCTTCTTGATTTGTTTAGTGGATGCAAAACAACATTGAATATAACTTTAATGTAAATAATACATTTATAATTGATTAAGACTGCTTTAATACATTTCAAAAAATTGCAATTGTTGAGAAATTGCTGTTGAACAAGAGGAATAAAACACTTTGGGACAAGTTATAGCAAAATAATCCACTTCAGGCTAGAAACAGTAGTTCCACTTCATGCCAAGTCGAATCACATCTCCCTGTTGGTGATTATTTCCTGTTTTATTTCTTTATTCCTTACTTTTTTATTTGCTGAGAGGAATAACATAACAGTCAAGACACCATGATGTTTAACTGAACAGATAAAAAACAGGGTTTGAACAGCAGGATGGAAAAAATAGAAACAACATGCGAGTTGCTTCTGTTGGCTTATTCCATCAATCATTACAATGGTTTTGTATTTTTGGAGAAAACTGCCAGCTGCTGGACAGAAAAAAACATCTTGAGCCTCCAGCAATGAGGAGATTGTTGGGACTGCCTCAATGTGACTTCTCTTTCAAAGACAGAATAAGACAAAATGACTGAAAATTCTTTGTAGCTTGTGTAAACGGGTGATGGTCGACTTTCATTTCCCACCCTGGTGCCATTTCATTGCACGTTCACTGGGCCCGTGAATTTCATTTCCGATGTTCTACATATGCAAAGTTTGGTGTGGAAAATTACTGTTTGCTTTGCATCAGAACAGCTGTTTCAGGTTTTCTGACAATGTGCAAATGTTCACAATCAATTCCTATTCATTTAAATCAAATGCATCTATGCTTTAATAAAGGCCTGTTACCAATGCTGCAGATTTAAGCACTTTTACAGTACATCTAAAGTCCAATCAGCATTGTCAAACACATCATGTGTTTGCAAAAGAACAGTAATTATCTGACTCGGTATACACGACCTGTCCAACTGATTCCCTATTTTTCTTTAATATTGATGAGGGAAAGAGGAGATTTGCGGAGCTTCTCACCTATTCCATGCTGTATTTACCACAATGACATCTGAAGTTCAGTCCAAAAATAGGCTCTGCCTCGACTGGATGAGTCACTTGGGGTCTGACACCCTGTAATTCTCCTTTAATGTTATTCCAAGAGAATCACATGCACCTTCCTTGCCAGAATCCACTTAACATGCTAAAAAATGAATCCACTTTGGTAGAGCAACACCCGCTGGAGTCACAACTGCAACACACTAACACAACCTTGCATATCTTCCCATCTTACCCACCCGTGAGCTTACGCTCTTTAAAACACCTACGTTAACCAAGAACAAATACGGGCAAACACACAAAGTTGACTCCGCAGAGGCCAGCGGCACATTTCAGTGCTTCTCTCCCCCTCTGAAAGCCTGCTGGTTCCCCTCGATGCTTCTGAGAGCGTTCGCTGGGCTCAGAATTCTGGCACGGGCGAGGCACCACGGGAGCTGAACGAGCCAGCACTGCAACACTGACAACAGACAGTGGTGACTAATTAAACCGATTCAGTGGGGAGAAGGGGAGCTGGAGCACTGCTGTTCAAAGAGAGAAGGGAGAGAGAGAGAGAGAGAGAGCGAGAGAGAGAGAGAGAGAGAGAGAGAGAGCGAGAGAGAGAGAGAGAGAGAGAGAGCGTGAGAGAGAGAGAGAGAGAGAAGGAAGAGAGAGAGAAGGAAGAGAGAGAGAAGGAAGAGAGAGAGAGAAAGAGAGAGAGAGAGAGAATTGTTGCACCTGGCAAGACAAAAGCTACCACTGTGCAGGAACTGTACAATGTCAACAACATTTATTTTCCAGGGCGGAACAAAACAATGGTGACAAATAGCAAATTAATTGCCAAACAAAAAACAACACGTATCCCTAACGTTATTACTGTGTGGTGTCATACAAATGTTGATGAATGTTTCCCATGTTATGGAATACGCTGCACTGTCAGGCTGGGGAATCTCAAAACCAGTCCTCCATACAGGAAATTCACAATATGTCTGTCAGAAGTTCTGAAATTTATATCTGTCATAACCGCATCTGTGACTCCTTTAAGATTTTAACACATTTCTCAGATAATCGGTTGGAATTATTGGATCACATTCACTGACCATTTCATTCAAACCAACTACTCTAATACACTGCTTAAACGTGTCGGCTTTCACTTGTCAGATTCTTATAGCTCCAAGGTCTTGATTTGTAGTCTAAATCTTAACACGTCTAGAAATTCACTCTGTCGACTTTTAAAGTTTAAAATTCTCTCATCGACAGGTTCTGCTTTCACCTTTGTTTCTGATTTTCTGTATTACGCACAATGCTGTTTGACTACCTGCTCATAGAAGTGCCATCTTGCTCATGTCATCTCTACCTAAAGAGAGATCAGTGCCTCAGCACTTTAGATCTTTTGTCTGTCTTCTCATCTGTACATTCTGCTGAAGCGTACTAATACCACAGTCAACACCATCGTGTTTGTCGTTTCATAGACAGTCTAAACAGTCTCTTCTGTAGATCCACTAAACCTATGATGGATTTCTCATTAATATGACATAAACCATTGCTGGAGCATGGTGAGGTTTAGAAAAAGCTCTTGCTCTTTTGTTTTTGAGCTAACATAAATTCAGAATTTTCTCCTATTAAACACCATTGTGACTGCACTTGAAATTTCCCCCGTGACATCAGAGCGAGAGACGACTGTTCTAAGAGGAATAATAAAAATACAGCTCCAGCCAACAAATTAGCACCAAATTCACATAAATGTTTATTAAAAAAAAAAAAAAAAAAAAAAAAAAAGCATACATTTCAGGTTTGAGTGTTTTTTTTTTTTAAAAAGTTCTATATAGAACCTTATGGGATCCAAGTGACTTTCATCTGGAACTTTTAAGTACCACACACACATTTAAAGCTACTGTTTTCCTATGACAAGTAAATTCTGTCATCCAAACAGAAGAAAATGGTGTTGCTTCTGCTTCAACTCCTTCACTTTCACTCAGGTCATCTCAGTGAAAACAACTTCAACTCGATTATGAATAATGGCCAAGCAGTTTTTTCCATCGGAAAGCCTTTTCTAAGCCCTAACATGGCCTTGAGCATGTATACTCCTCTAACAAGCATTGTGTATAAGATACTTTGAGATCTTACTGGTCTTTAGATTTCACATTGGCACATAAATATTCAACAACAAACTCCAGCTGTGATGTGTACCTCACCGACGGGAGTAAAGCACCAGAAAGCATCTTTACTGTCTCATTCTCAACATATTATAAGGCTTTGAAAGTCACACAGAAAGGTAGCCAAAAAAAAAAAAAAAAAAACACACTGAAGGAGGAAATTCAGTTCATGTCTCATGGCATCTCTGCAACCCTTTGATTCTGCTTTCGGAATCGCACTGACTCAAATTTTGCAAAGTGTTTGCTTCTGGAGGAGAGGCAGTAAAGCTTTAAGATGTACTGCTGCAGTGAGATGAATCAGTGCACGGACCTGCAACGCTAGCTGAGTTAAAATAAGCTTTTCCTGGCTCAGAGCACTAGCCATTCACATTGTTACACAATTTATCCCTCCATCCATCCCTAGTTCCATGAACCAGATATGCTTTATAAGGATTTTCACATTGTCAGTAAAGACAAACTTCTCAAAGAAACTTTTCTGATGTTTAAATGTATATCTAGTTTTTCAGAACAGAGAAAAGTATGAGATATATGAGGATAAACAAGAATAAGGACACATATAGGTTAAAACAAAAGTTTGAATAAAAAAAAAAAGTTTTTTAGGTCACGGCTATAAAATGTTAATCTACACACAAGCTGGAAACACAAAAGAGTTAATCAAGTGAAATATTTTCACACAAAAATGCATAATCTTTTATTTTTAAATTATCAGTCACAATTTATACATAGAAAAATGCAAGGTCTTAATGTAGAAGATTCAACTGCATTCTGTAATGAAAAAGAATAAAAACACAGCAGGGCTCAATGCTAAAGGAAAATAATTGATGTGACCCAAAGTTAGGTTATTATTACCACCATGAAGTTATTTCTTTCCCAAAGACACCGTGTCCCATTGTTTTATTCCTTTCATCCAACAGTAATTTGCCATTATATACAATATAGTGTAGAAACCAAATTAGTTCATGTTATCACTTATATTATAACAACTATAAACAATTACTGAAGTGTTTTTCCACAAAAAGACTAATTCATCTTCACACAAAAAGCATCACCATATCAGTGTCCTTTTGGACAGTGTTAAGGTTAATATAGAATAATACAGAACGAGAACATTAGAAGGAGCGCATAGACATAAACCTTGCTGCTATTTGTTTAGATACGAATAAACACCAATCAGTGACCAATCTGAACTGAGACTTCAACACGATTGTGGTGTAAAATCAATTATGCAGCAATTAACTACACTGTACCTCAGATCAGACTCTGGGATTCAGAGAGGCAGTTGGTGAGCTTTTTAAAGTGAAAGAGTTTGTCTCCTGCTTTGCCCTGCATTGTTCATTCAGCTAGATCCTGTCAGTTTAAGCATACGATGCATAAGCCTCCGCAACGCCTACAGATGGTAAATGAGAGTCTATTGTCACTCAGTGAGAAGGGGGTAGGGGAGCTGATGGGCCCATTAAATGAGAAAGAAAGCAAAAGGGGACAGAAAAAGTTCTATGCAGACTCGCACCGACTTGGAAGCTTGTGGCCCTT
This sequence comes from Tachysurus vachellii, assembly GCF_030014155.1. Classification (NCBI taxonomy): domain Eukaryota; kingdom Metazoa; phylum Chordata; class Actinopteri; order Siluriformes; family Bagridae; genus Tachysurus; species Tachysurus vachellii. The sequence goes on from NC_083474.1 coordinate 13,992,961, forward strand.
AAATAAATCATGGAGAAAAATTGTGCGAATATAAAAGGGACATCTTGTCAGTACCTGTCAACAGACAGAATGATTAATTCCCATCATACTGAGGCATGCCAGAGACACGTCGATGGGAGATTCAGTATCTGACAGGAATTCCACGCTGCCTGTGTCTCGCTCCTGCAGCTCACTCATGGGATTCATATTAGCCGGGCTTGTTAAACTATACTTTGCATTTAGCTGAAATTGCTTGGTGTAAGATTGTAGTGTTTGAATTAATAAAAAGTTGGGAAGAAAGAAAAAAGAGAATGCATAATTTTTGGGCAGTCGGAAGGGGGGTAACTGATGAAAGCTGTCTTAATACAGTTGAGAATTACTGCCAAGATAAAAGTAGGGCTGCAGCTTGAGCGGAAAGAGTCCTGACCTAACGCACTTCAAGCAAGTGCAAGGAAGCGTTCGAACACTTACTGAGCAATTTCTTGCCAAATTAATTCAGGTTCAGAAGGGAAATGTTTAGCTGTTGATCTTTCCTATATAATCAGACAACTAAAGAGCTTTAATCTTAGTAGGGGAGAATGGAAAAAGTATTTTGAGGACATTAGCATATCGAAGTCTCGCTTAGGAATCACTTCCATGACAAACACAAGCCTTTGAAATACAAGACCTCCCCAGTGAAAACAACAGTGTATTTACCATATACCAGGATTTCTACTATGAAACCCAGAGCTGATAGTTACAATGATTTCATGGCCTTTTGTGGGGAAACCTAAATAGAAGTGAGACTGAAATGAAGATCCTGTGGCACATTAGTACTAAAGGCATCTGAAGGTGAACTAAATTTAGCCTAGACTGTAGATCGATGCATACTGACCATCGGCATCTAGTGAGGCACTATCAGTTTCAACTAGAAATAATATGACTACAATTACTCTGTGCATTTTATTGACCCTGGTCATCTAATACATAGTGTTACTAGTAATACACAGTAGCTAAGTTCATGTCTTCCAGATCAGTGGAGAAAAAAAAGCAGCTCCAGAGACAAGAATCAGACATTGTCCTTGAGGCTCTTCTTGAGAACAATGAATTTGTATTTAAACCTAAAATGGATGTGGTTACAGGCATCGTATTCACCCTCTTTACACCCATCTTTATCCATAATGCCACATGAATATGTGCCACTCAGCACTCCACTATTCTCTCAGTGGGCAGACAGGTTGCACACGTCACTGTACATCAAAGCTTACTAATTGTAGACCTTTTGCCAAGAATGAATCAAACCATATCCTTCCCAGAACTACTCTTTGACCCTGCTCCTTTGTTCAGTTAAATTAGCGTGCTCTAACTGATGAAGCTAATCTACTTAATGGCATCACTCGCGGTACTCTTGACATGCTTTTACTGAAACCGGGCAAATAGCTAATGAATTCCCAGAACTATATTTGCCATTTCCTATGTCTATCAAAACCATGACTAAAAGGAAAAAGAGATGGCCTGGCTGTTGTTTATGATAAGAACCTAAAATTTATCGTCAGTACCTTTCATGTAGAAAACTCATGTTTTTTGCTTTGTCCTCTGCCATAATATTGTTATGAGACTCGTTATGCATATTGGCATTGACAATATTACTACCACTTAATTTATTTCTATTTATAAGCATTATTTAAAACATAAATTTCTAAATTAAGCTGTTGATGGTCAATCTCTCTCTACCTCCATTCCTACTTTTTCTTCTTCTCTTGACCCAAGGTAACAGCAGCTACCCTAATTATCATAGAATAATAGAAACTATACATTATATAATATATTATTATTATTATATTATTATATAATATAATTACATATTATATATTATTTATATATTAAATATATTTAATTTCTCACTAATTAAGGCTAATAAAATACTTGCCTAAAAATTTGACAAAAAAAGCCAACTTCCCTAATAAATACTTGTATAATGAGGCCTGTAGGTTACAGAAGGCCTTAAAACAACGATTTCTTTCACAAATTCTACATCACGTCCTTGATTATTCCGTGTACTTTCTGTCTAAACGGTATAAAAAACACATGTCCTTTGAAGCACGTATGACGACCTGCAGTTTACTAGCCATACAATTAGAGCTGGGTTTTTTTTTTCAAACGTTGATGGTGATTTTAATTTTTGTACCCTTACATGATTGACTATATTTACTGATCATAATTTGGAATTCTATTGCTGTTTTTTTTTCTTCATTTTTTTGTAAAATAAACCTTCTGCAACTGGATCCTGTCTCCTGTCACTGATAGACCTTTGTCACACTGAGGAGCTTCTGCCATCGAGGAAGACCTTGTTTCCACCGCCGGAAATATACATATTTAAACATATATTTCTTGCTTCCACTGCTGCTCATGTGTATTTCTCCCCTTATCTTTCTTATCTTAAAAGAACCTTTTTCCGGGTGAGAACATTTCTCTTAGAATACTGAGGATTTTTTTTACTCCTAAGACTATGTTAAAGGTGTGTAATCTCAGTTTTAACGAAACCATGAACGTTTATTTAAAACTTGGCCACACTGCTCATCAAAGAATTCTATAATTTGTTATTTGGCATTTCCATGGATTTAAGATGTTAAGAACTTTTTAATTCATCCTTCTAAAGAGCCTTTAATGCTTAAGGCCTGAGGCAAGTGTCTGCCTTTCCTGTAGCTATGCATCTGGAGGGCTTACTGATAGCAAACAGTCTGGCAGTCCACCGATAACCACAGTAGGGGGCAACTGTAAAAAATTTATATATAAATAAATAAATCAAATCATGATGAAAAATGGTTTAACAGGTCAAGAGAGCAAAAGAAACCTACTAGAGTCTATACTAGAGTAATACTAAATCAGAGTGACATGATCATGTATAGGAGCCATTGGAAATGGATTGTCTTAAAGGATCAATTGTCTGTTAAGTGTTAAGAGCAGGATTTGGCAAACTACCACCCATGGAGCACATCCTACCTGCCATTTATGAATATTTATCATTTCCCACTTTTCATGCTCTGATTTTCTCATTTCAGTATCAATTTCAGTCACCAGAGAACAGGCGGGAGAAATTTCTCTCTGCTGTGATGGAACTGTGATCAAATTGAATGGGATGAAGTAGCAGGATGTTGACAGTCACTGCAGTGTTCAACAAAGAACGGACCATAAAATACTTTTTCTATAGAACGCACAAAGTTTTAGAAACAAAGACTATACATTTCAACTGTAAGAAAGGTATCGCAACATTTGAAAAAGTTTCTTCTAAACATGCCATCTATAGCAGCAATCTGTCACATCAGAACCAGGCTAATAGAGCTTCCAGAGTTGCTGCTAGTTTAAAGGCTCGGCAAAATGTAACGTCCTTCACCCAGTGTCTATACAGCACAAAAGCATGATATCAGTAAAGCTCGAAAGAAGAGTTTCTGAAGGAGTACATGACAAAAAATAGACATATAGTCTTAGAGAGGAAGAATGTGGAAATCGAAGAAAAATGTGGTAGTGGAGAAAGGTAATCAGTGAAAGCTTGGAGTTTAAATATGAGAATTGAGCACCAATCTGTAATCACTATTTTTATATGATTATTCTCTCAGTGCACACATTAGTTACTTGAGGATATAAAAAACTACCTTTGAAGTTTTTAGTACCTAGAAAGAAGAAACTCATGCTTTTTTGTGAACATAACTATGAATATTCATTTCTTACCTGAAAGAAATAAGTCAGAAACAGCAACCCACTACATCAAAACGTTCCTTTTAGGTTTAGGTTCCCACCCACATCCTGAGATCAGTTAATGACCAACGCCTGGTAGTGAGGCATGAGGTCCCTAAGCAAAACTTCCAACCTCAATCCAGACAGCAAAATTTGTCACTATATTAATTACATCACTATTTTTTGGCACTTGTTCCATGAACACTTAACTAATTAATCTCTGCAGGTCTTCCCAATCGTCTGATTGTATAAGAGTATTTCTCTCAGGTTATTCTTCAAACTGAACTAATGAGCCTATGTGTATTTTAAACTTTACACTGATCATAGGCTAAATAGACAGCATTGGTGAAATGACCTGCTCTATCTGTTATGATTTTATGTGTCTCTTAGGTATAGAATTATCTTTACTGTTCAGATCCAAATAAAATTTCCAAGACCCATGGCCAAATGTAGTAAATTGTATGATGCTGTTTTTTTTAGACATAATTAGGCCACATTCTGCATGAAAAAACTTGCCTGTTATGTACAAAATTGGCACACAAGCATAAAAACACTCTTAAAGCACCATGCATGTGAAAACATACAAAGTTTAGCTTTCCCCTCATACTTATGGATATGAGGGAGGATTGTACAAAAAGTGGAAAGTCAGCACAAAAAAATGCTCGGAACATGGGAAGTGTGGCTGATTATATATGCTGTTCGATGTACTAAACTTTGGGCAATTAGTGACAGTTTTGCACACTGTTTTGTCTGCCTCCCCAAACTAGGTGTGTGTTTCTCAGAGCTTTAGGCTTTTTGCCTGGTGCTTGGATGTCCTGTGGAATCAATCTGCTTTAGAAAAGCAACAACGTCTGTAGCTGTATGTGTATGTTTTTGCTCTGTGATGCTAGTGTTCCAGAGATGCAGACAAATAGACAGATAAACAGGCAGGCAGGTAAACAGACAGACAGAGAGATAAATAGTTAGACAGGCAAATGGATAAAAACTGAGGGACTGACAGACAGACAGATAAACAACAGACAGACAAACAGACAAATAAACAGACAAACAAACAGACAGGCAGACAAACAGGCACACAGACAGACACAGACAGACAGAAAGACAGACAAACAGGCACACAGACAGACACAGACAGACAGAAAGACAGACAAACAGGCACACAGACAGACACAGACAGACAGAAAGACCGACAAACAGGCACACAGACAGTCACAGACAGACAGAAAGACAGACAAACAGGCACACAGACAGACACAGACAGACAGAAAGACAGACAAACAGGCACACAGACAGACACAGACAGACAGAAAGACAGACAAACAGGCACACAGACAGACAGAAAGACAGACAAACAGGCACACAGACAGACAGACAAATAGGCAGACAAACAGACAGACAGACACATAGAAAAATAAACAGACAGGCAGACACTTTTAGTGAATGAGTGTATGCTACTGTATATGTAGTTATACATTTATAAATGATGTAAAAGTTCAGACAGCATTCAATACTTCACCCAATAAAGGTCCTACATCATGTTATTATAACTGGAAACGTGGGTTGAAGCATGAGGATCGGAGGAACGTCAATCAGAAAACTCATCCAGGATTTCTCATTTTACACCATCATTCCACTACCCACAAGGAAGTGCACTAGTAATTGTACAACTACAATCACACAAATTAACTCAGTCACACACAGTCTCTCACTTCCCAGTGAGACTCTCTAATGAAGTGCAGAAAAATGTAAAAACATGACTCTTTTTAATCAGCACATTAGAAGTGACTGCGTAGGATTTATAGCTACATATAAAGCTTTTCCTCACACTTTTCCAATTTAAAATAGAGGATTAGAGCAGAGGAAAAGACGATGAAGGTGTGCTTGTGAAGAGGAAGACAGGGGGTCGTACATTAATAGTCACTATCTGAAAACAAAGGGGTATAAATTTCACGCAATGTGCTTAATTTCAATCAGGATGCGTAGAGAGAGAGAGAGAGAGAGAGAGAGAGAGAGAGAGAGAGAGAGAGAGAGAGAGAGAGAGAAAGAGAGCTTCCCATATTTCAATATAGTGTAATAAAGCCATTATAATAAGACATACTGTACAGACATTAAAATAAGGAATTGCTTTTGTGGGAAAATATTTCCTGCATTTATGCTAATGTTTCTAGCTTGTGGTGAGAAACTTTCACCAAGTTGTGAAGTTTTAGCCAGTTTGAATACAAAATGAGCCACCGTGAGTACATAAGCTAAAATTAGAAACTCACTACGGCTTTGTATCCTCGGATAATTGTACACTTTATATAATCGGTCTGGTGCAGGAAATGAAGAAAACTGGCATACTGATGCATAAAACTATACAGTTTGAATATTACATTAAGATGGAATTTTTAGCTCCAGCTCTTGTACTCGCTCTAAAATTCTAAATAAAAAAAAAAGTCAGAGATAAGTAGAGCTAAGCACATGAGAACACAGATAGAAAAACAGATGGTGTGTGTGTGTGTGTGTGTGTGTGTGTGTGTGTGCGTGTACCTGCATGGAGTTTGGACGGTCATTACAAGGAACAGGCTCAGTGAAAAACTCTGTGCTGTGGTCCAGTCGGCCATGGCCTCCATACTGAAACGCATCAGTGTCCAGCTTGATTTTGTATCTGGAGAAGAGCTGGATTAAGGAACTCACACAAGACTTTAGACAAATGCAGAAACTCTGGATTCCTCTACTATCTGAATAAATGAATGTTTCCACTTATGTATGAAAGAGCTCCAAGCTAGAAATCGCATCTAGATTGCGATAAAGGTCGAAGAGAAAATGAGTCACACCCAACTAAATATTGAAATAAATAAATAAACATTTTTAAAGACTGAACATTCGCTTTAGTGCATTTGAGATGTGCACTAATTGCCTACTCTCAGGAGAAGTCCACGTTTCTCCTTAGAATGCAGAGCTGTGCTGCACATCAGACGTTCTGATTGCTTGGAGCTCCTGGGAGGCGATGACACAGCCGCTCCACATAAACACACGCTTCAAACCCGATGAGCCACCAGCCAGCCAATTCCAGGCAGAATTATTTATCCATTTCAATATATTAATAATGTATTGCATCAAAAACTGTTTCAAACAACACTAAACTCACACACACTATCTCGCTTACTGTCTGTGCTACACTGACTAAATTAAATATTAAAAAAAGTAATTGCCTGGACTCATGACCAGAATGAAAAAAAATCTTAGGCACAGGAAAATAGACGGGATATAAAAGGGATAAAAAAAGAATGACATGATGCTTTGAGTGAAAAAAGGGAAAAAAGAAATGAGCTTCAGTGGGAAAATCTGAAGAACTTTTTCTAGCCTTGTAAACTGAGCTGTGAGGACTGGACTGCATGGAGAGAGATAAAGAGGTAGAAAGAGACAAATAATTACAGTTCTTCCCTTATGGTTTTTGAAAGGAAAAAATGCATATAGTTTACAATTTAATTACAATTTCAAATGATTTTAAAAAACGGTGATGCATCCTGTACAAAGACATCAATCCAAAAGAAATCAATATAAAGATGGAAAAAAAAGGAATAAAATCTTTGAACAATAATAAATCCACATTAATAAGACAGTAAACATCTGAGTTATAACAAATTTTGTGTTATAGGAAGAATTTGCAATTTTTTTTTGCATCATTATTTTATCCTCATATTATTATCATGCACTATTTGAATATTTATGTTACAGGTAATAATGAATTAAACCAAGTCTTGATCTTATAAGTTACATTTATATTATATACTCAGAGTCCTTGTTTGTATACGTGTCTTATTTGCCTATTTCTTGTGTATTTTTATGTATCCCTCTGTAATGGCATGTCTTCTTGGCCAGGTCTCCCTCAAAAATTTCAATTTCAAAGGGAATTCTTGGTTAAATAAAGAATAAAAATAATCTTTATGCTCTTTAATTTGTCCTACTGAAAGGGTTCTGCTAAGTTCTGCACTCAAATCTAGGTTTTCATCCACATCATGACTGAGATACAGGTACATTAGAATATAAATAAATCACATTGGTAGAACCTTGTAGCAACATAGTAAACAACATGGACGGGCCTAAATTATTCATTCTTTTATTTATTCATTTATTCATCATCAGTAAGCGCTTTATCCTGGTCAGGGCTGTGGTGAGTCTGTAGCCTATCCTGGGAATACTAGCCAGGAGACAGAAACACACCCTGGATCAGACTGGACTGTGTTATTTTTTATCAGAATGATGTTAGATGTGAAATATGTAATTACATAAATTATCATCAGAATGGGCAGAAGATTCTTAGATTTAATAAATAAATAAATAAATAAATATGAAATGAAATGCTTGTCTAATGTATCTATCTGTGATATTAAAATTTCAAATGATTAGGATTTAATGGTGCAGAATTACACTTGGTAAGTCTTGAGATACATTATGCATTATGTTATTATAAAAAAAAAATATGCTATTTATTTCCCAGTCAAATTAATTTGCTGTTGAAAAGATGGAGTTTTTTTAAAATAATAATAATAAAATAATCAATAGCACCAAGGACAGTGGTGGATCAACAGGCTCTGGGTTGTTTATTGGGGTTGAAGCCCCAGCACTTCCAAGCTGCCACTGTTGGGCCCTTGAGCAAGACCTTTAACCCTCTCTGCTCCAGGGGTCGCTTTTATTTTGTCACATATACATTAAATTCAAATTCAAATTTATCTGTATCTATAGCGCTTTCAACAATGGACATTGTCTCAATCATAGCTGACACTGCACTCTGACCCCAACCTCCAAAAGTTGGAATATCCGAAGAAAGAATTTCACTGTGCTGTAATGTAATGTCTTTATATTTATAATCACACCCTCCAGTGTCACCCAAATAAGGATGAGGTTCCCTTTTGGGTCTGGTTCCTCTCAAGGTTTCTTCCTCATCCATCTTAAATTTTTGTATTATATTATTCTTTATATTGAACTTTTTGTATTATGTTTCTTATGTTCTGTAAAGTTGCTTTGAGACAACGTCCATTGTTGAAAGCGCTATGCAAATAAATGTGAATTTGAATTTAATGTATATGTGACAAAATAAAAGCTTCTATCTATTTAATCTAACATTGTGGTATGATACCCGAGAGGACCATACATTTATTATATTCCTGTAACAACATGTCTCAAATATTTTATTTATCTTGTACCACAACAACTTGCTAATTAAACTGAATACCGGGGGATATCCATGATGACTTCTTCCAAAAATGCTAAACAAATGTTTCCTTAGAGAAAACTTCACACATACTTTAAAAATCTGTTAATGTGAAACATCAGCCATACAGTAGTCCATGAGTAAATTATTTTATAAACACTAACATATGATTTATCCACCATACAATCATACACAAGTGTTTAACATTCCAGTGCTATAAAGGAAAACAGCCTAAAAAAGGTTCTTTCATCAACTTGATTTGGATAGATGAGCATAAACAGCTCAAATCCAGGAACTCACAGAGGAAAATAAAATAAGTGTCTCTGCATGGATGAGTTTCTCTCTCTCTTTCTTGATTTATCTCCCGGTTGTAACAAACACACAGACAGCAGCTTGAATAATCACCTCCTTTTGCTATAGGCGAGTGTACAGGGTCGTGGTGTGATCCTTAAAGACCCCATCTCCCACTCTGCCCCAGAGCTGGAGAGCGCTCGCCTTTTACTGTCTGCTTGTAGGCTTTGATAGCGATGATTAAAAGCGAAGTGCTGCTCTGTGCGTGGTTTCTGCAACAGAGGACGAGAGATGATATGCCCTTCCTCTCCCTTTCCTTTCGATCCCATCAAGCTCCTGTTTGCACTGAATTATCTCTCTGAAAGAGTAAACACTCTTTGATTGGATATTTTGGGCATATTGTCAGAGAGAGGAAGAGAGGGAGACAGGAAGAGAAAGAGAGAGAGAGAGAGAGAGAGAGAGAGAGAGAGAGAGAGAGAGAGAGAGAGAGAAGCAGCAGCTCAATATGCTACACTAACTTTTTGGGGATTAATAATTTGATTTGATTGCACAAATATTAACATCAAAACTATGAGATAAATCATATTAAAATTATGTCACCAAATTGTGTTACAGTACATCAAAAGCACTGTATTTTATAGCTACTGCTGAATTAACTAGAGTTCCTAGATTCCCACAGTGACATTCTTTTTTATTTAAGTCGACTATCTTCAAAATCAAAGTCAAATAAAAGACACAAGTTGTCACATGCAACTTGTCTGTTGTTCTTTAAAGAAAATGAAGGTCTGAGGTTTCTACAATCTCGGAAGGCCCTGATTAGGAATCCTCATCTGTAAATCCCCTACAGATGCCCTCTAAAGGACCCCTGAGCCATGGAAGGATCATGACATGACTGGGGTTGAATAATTTTGTAGTATTCTGTTGCTGCACTGCAAAAAAAAAAACAAAAAAAAAAACACCACCACATGGCTGTCTTTTGCTTTTCACCAAAGAAGCTACTGATAATATTAAATAATAATCATAAAATAAGTTGACAGAAGCTTTTCTAAATGCTGATACTGCTTATTACACCAAAATTACAAACCGTATCCAAACCAAGTGTCCAACCTTCACTCAAGAAGCCCCAGACTGCGCTATTATCTTCTTCAGGCTGTTAATAGTATTAGTGAAGGCTGTAAAGAGCATTTGATGTTGCAGCTACAGAGGAATGAATCATACGATCAGGGGAACAAGAATGAAAATGCTGGCTTGCAAGAACAGCTTTGTTCTCTTCCAGAAATGCCTGCTGAGTCCTAAAGACAACTCCATGGAGAAAAGACAGCAAGAGTGTGATATAACCTTGGGATATTTAAAAAGAAAAGATTCAGATGTTGATCAGCATCATCTTATTTGCCTGAAACCATCAAAGTCCAAAGCACCGACGGTCTGCAAAGAAAAGGTCGTCAGCTTGAGTACGACCATAAAAGAGATAAGTCCATCCAGTTCAATCAGTTTTTTTCCAGGTAAACATATCTGTGCTGCTGCTGCTGCAGAATTGTCAGCAGAAAATCTTTCAGGCAATCCAAAGCTTTCAGAAATTATGTTTGCTTCTGAGTGTACAGATGCCAAGCTCTACATCCAGACCCAGCCACCTGTGAATTACTGTAATTAATAGAGGTTTACTGAAGAATGGAATGACTGCACAAATAGTCTATTTAGTCTGGGGAGAAAAATAGTCAGAGAAGGTTTCAAGGATCCTGATTCTGAAGAACTGAAAAAAAGCCCACTGATAATAGTGACTGCAGACTGGATTAGAAATCTCTGAACATGTGTAGCATGAGAGGCAGTCTGAGAAAATGAGATGACAGGTATTGAGTTGCCGACACCTTGAAATCCACAAAGACCAATTTTGTCTGTGGAATGAAGTAGAAGAGAAGAGACGGGTGATAACTTCTACTGTTTTTCAAAGCATCTGAAAAGTTTAAAAAATTGCACTCATCTCTAGTCCTACTTGGTTATCATTCATCATTCCCCACTGAGGACGTCAAGCTCGCAGCATCCTTAAAGACGCCTCTCACCCTGCCCATAGACTGTTTGTCACCCTTCCATCCGGTATATGCCTCAGGAGCCTCCGGACAAAAACCAGTAGACTGAGAAACAGCTTTTTACAAGGGCTGTGTCCTTACTGTGCCCCGAACACACACACCTGCATATTATGTCTATAGCACACAATCTGTACATCTTATCCATAGCAAATTTATCTGTGTATTGTCCTGTTCATACTGTAAATACTGTACTCATACTGAAAATACTGTACATCTTGCACTTGCTGCTTATTGCACTTCTGGTTAGATGCCAAGCTGCATTTGGTTGCTTTGTACCTGTACACGTGAAATGTCAAAAAAGTTGAATCGAATCGAATCCAAGTGCTGGTTATCCATTAACCCATAAGCGTTACATTTTCTGTGTTGCTTATCCTGCACAGGGTCACATGGAACCTGGAGTCTATCCATGGTGACTCATGGCACAACCCACAACGCATGCCTTTGGATTGAGGGAGGAAACCGTGTACCCAGAGGAAACCCCTGAAGCACAAGAACCTGAACATCATACACAAGGTGCGGCCAGGAATGAAACACCCAACCACAGAGGTGCAAGACCTGCTACATGCTATATTACAATTGAAACGGTATGTATTAGTACAAGCACATTAATAGAAACTTTATCACCTTACTGTCAGCACTGTAACAACTTCCAGTCAGATTCAGGAATTCAGCAGCGCTGTGTATAAGTAAGCAAGATCACATGAGCAACCCAGTGGTGATACGACCATAGTCATGTTCGAAGTCGCAGCCTGTGAACTCATATTCAGTACATGATTGCAAGTGTGATATTGCTTTCATATGGCAATTCTTTAAACAAGAAATTAATAATGAGTAACTGACATTTTAGACACATTATGGCCAAATATTTTGTTATTATTAATTTTTTTTTATGATTTTATTAGCTTTGCTCCATCTGTGAAAAGATTCCCAAAGAAACCACAGCTGGATAAAGTGTTTTGTTGCCATGCAACACACAGACTGACTAACAGCCTGTAGTACGAGAAATACCTGTTTCAATGTAATGAACTATTGCTAGAATTGTATGCAGCAAACCCAGGCTCCAAAGTGGAGTGATAAAACAGTGCAATGTCTCAGTGCTCTCAGATTCGAAAGCTACAATCAAATACGTTTTAATAGAGGGAATCACAATAATTCTATCTGTAACCAACATAAACTTCAATGCATGTCTCATTTGTATACGCAGTAACATGCCAAACCTTATATGCTGTATGTAGTGACTAAGGAAAACAAGAGCAAGTTGTCTCTGTCTAATATCATTGTATATAGACTGTACCAATAATATTACTGTACCATTAAAAGCAAATACATGAAGCTTTAAGATGATTATTATATTTGACCATTACCATTCCAGTCATTCAGGTGACACAGGTTTTTACTTTAAAACTTCTATTTCTTTCTATATTTTATTTGTATAAATAAATCTGCCAATTATTATTATTATAGCTTTTATTATTATTATTATTATTATTATTATTATTATTATTATTATTATTATTATCATTATTATTATTATTATTATTAATAATAAAGTAGTAGTAGTAGTAGTAATAGTAGTAGTAGTAATGGAAATAGTAATGGTAGCAGTAATAGTAATAGTAGTAGTAGTGGTAATGGTGGTAGTAGTAGTAGTAGTAGTAGTAGTACTAGTAGTAATGGTAAAAGTAATAGCAGTAGTAGTAGTAGTAATAGTAATGGTAGTAGTAGCAATAGTATATGTCGTATTTCACAATAGTTTAATTGGCCATCACTATTTCATTTACATCCACTTTCATGCATCAAGCAGATAGTGACCTTCTTACCCATAGTTTCTTGCTGCACATCCCATTACAGATTTAGTCCCCCCTTTACTGTTATAATAATCTCCACTAGTCTGTGAAGGCTTTCCACAAGATTTTGGAGTGTGGCTGTGGGGAATTGTGTTCATTCAGCCGCAAGAATGAACATCAGTGAGGTCAGACACTGATGTTGGGTGAGGAGACCTGCCACTCAATCAGTGTTCCAGTTCACCCCGAAGGTGTTCAGAACCAGAGGTCAGGGCTCTGTGTAGGACACATGTTCAAAATTGCAACGCTATCGCATACACCAGGATTCTATACAGTTGTGCATTTCTAACTTTGTGGAAACCGTTTGGAGAAAAAACTATGGTATGGTGTACTATGGTCAGGTGTGCACTAACCCCAACGAATCATATGGTTCACATTTATGCCTTTAGTGACGCATTCCTCATATTTAATGCAGGTTTGGTAGCTTGGGCTGCGGCGACAGGCGCAGGGTCCTGTTGCTGGAACTCAAGGGGACCTTGGCCATACAGTGTATATACAAATTCCAAAAAGGTAAGGTCACAGGTGGACTCTTTTTACATGACTCAAAGCTTCCTGAATGTTCTTCTAGTAAAGACTAAACATTATTATATTTTGTATGGCTTGGAAAAAAATGCTTACAGATACACCAGTTTTAACAGGTTACACATAATTATAATGAAATGGTTCTTCGTTATACACGTTTTCATGTAAAAGTTAACTACTTCAAAAAATCTTTAATGTCTCCACCCACAAATCCTCCAGCACTACTTTATGGAAGATTTATGCAATGCTTGTTTAATGAAGGCCCAGTGTAGATAACCTCCAAATAAAGTGTTCCTTCATAAAGGCTTATGAGCTCAAACAATCACAATGCTTTTAGCTGCTTCCTAACACACACACGCACGACACACGGACACACGCACACACAATACCGACGTTAATCAAATGTATTACATTGTCCATAAAACAGTCAGACAACTGTTTCCTGATGTAAGACATGTTTGCCCGGGGGCCTGGCTGCTGATATGGCTGAACTATATGGAGCGGCATACAAGTAAACGTGTCTGACAGATAATAAAAAAGGAATGACCCGACACCAGCTCAGCAGCCTGCTGTCCTATCAAAAGCACAACAGTCTTGACAAGTAGCTCTTTCATGACGAAACCCAACTGGGAATTATGAGTCTCCAATCAGCTGGATGGATTGAAGACCTCAAGAATGCGCCCATTGAGAAAAGGCAAGAATAAAGAAAAAAAGGTAAAAAAAAAAAAAAAAAAAAGTAGAGAAATATATATAAAAAAAAATAAAGCACAGGATTTTGAGTGCCTGTCAAACACTGATGTTGACAGAATTTTAATGGCGACTCTTTATATTGGTGAGCTTAACTCGGGGGGAAAAAACTTCACTTTACTTACATTTCATCTCAAACTATCTTACTTATTTATTTATATGTTAAGAGAGGAAGTTTGACAACCAAGAACCTTTATCCCACTAGAAGGTAGCAGCGGTAGAGGAGTTACATAAGGTTGCATGGTGGAATTGAAAGAGCTAGTTTGAAAATGCTAGTCTGCTAGACTACAACAGTAACTTTGCTCGTTACTAGAGTGGCACATTTAAGGGTCTGTCGTTTACATTCTTGGTATGTTTCGGTCATGTGTCCTGGCACATAAATAAATGTACCAAATAACGGAAGGATATTGTTTAAGATATGTCGAGAGTTAATGTTTAGGGTTGTTAAGATTTAACTAGCCGCAATTAAATCCTTCTGAAATTTCCAATAGATGCAGAATCAAACACACAAAAACCAAAGCCCTTAAAGAATACACATACTACACAGTCTGAAGTGATCTTGACCCTGGATTTTGAAATGTGTGTGTGTGTGTGTACGCGCACACCACTCTTCTCTCTGTAATGGCCAATATCAGCCGATGCCATCTGTCTAGCACCTCTTTCTTTTTTGCGGCAACACCAATGGGCCTTTCCGCCTACACATGCACTTTTGAAATCAATCCAAAGACACAAAACTACATGACTCTGCTTGGCACTCTCAAATGTAACTTAGTGTGTGTGTGTATGTGTAGGCTGGGGTTTAATGAAAAAGCACTCTGCACTTGTTGGGCTGGCCTTGTTTACCTCCTCCGAGTCAGAGTGGCACTTTCATCTGTCTTCTGCTCTAATTGTATCCTCTGTTCTCGATCGCCTTTTACAGCAGTGTGTCACCAAGCCCACGGTGTCGTTTGTTACCTTGTACACATGCGTGCAAAAACAAAATCACTGCAAGGCACTGTGAAGTTCCCACCATCAGTGTGTGTATGTGTGTGTGTGTGTGTGTGTGTGTGTGTGTGTGTGTGTGTGTGATCCCCTTGCTGTTATAATTACAGCTATTGAATGTGGCCTTGGTGCTCTTTGCATTTCTTCCATGTCATTTCTAGAACCAGCATCTCCTTTAAGCTCCGACAGCTAGCGGAGGCGCTAAGAGTCTCTGTCACTCATGCTAAATGCAAATCTACAGCATTCCTCAACAGAACACAGAAAGGCTTTCGGAAGTTTTTTCCAGCTCTTTCCAGCCTTTCCAGCTTTTCCCATTGGTAAATGTTTTAATTACGTATATGTTTGGTATATGTGGAAATAACATTAGATTTTAGATGTTCTTTAAAAAAAAAGGTCCTCATGGATCCTTTGGGACGTGTCCTTACTTCGTAAAGTAGCTCTATATCGAACCAAGCTGAAAGAAATTTGCTGTTGTATAGTACAGTTGTATACCGTAGTTCCTTTAATACTAAATAATAATAAACTGTTTCTAGATTGTTCTGTATAAACAACACAGAGAATGACAACACTGTAAGCTGGTTAAGGATACTTTCCTGGTGGTCCCACTGCCACCCTGTAGTTGTTGTAGCTGTTAGTGGGGTGGAAGTTGAAGATAAAAATGACATTGGCTCTCTCAAACACGATCACCTTGTTACTCTCATGCGTTGTGCTGATATATGCCTAGAGAAATGAAGAAAACAGAGAACCATAAATCAGACAAACTGGAAAGTACAGTACAGCACACACAAAGTAGTGAAATTGTATAGTAGCGTAATGTTGGAAAATGTTACAGTTTCTTAGCTAAATGCAATTTTTGAGGGAAAAAGAAAAGAAAACTTTTTTGTTTCATTGTTTTTCTGCCTATAACACAGTTTGACACCCCAGCATTAGGAATCCATAAATATATTTCACCAAAAAGATGTGGGAATGATTTTATTTCATTTTTATTTTTATTTAACTTTCTAACCTTGCCTTGGCTGTCTTCCTGCAAAAATCATATTGTATAAGGAGCCGGTTTAAGACGCACACTTTGATGAAGTTGTGCAAACCTACTGTTTGTGCAAACTCACAATTTAATCCATAGTTTTCCTTGGTTTTCTTGTTATTTCCAGATATCTATGACCAGAAAACTGAAAAAGGATGTACTTTCATTTGTTAGACTTTGGTCTTAGTGGGATTTGTTTCTGCATCAGGATTGTTTTCATTTCCCAAAAATAATTCATATCTAATTTTGGAAAAATGAAAATAATTTATATCTAATTTTGGAAGAACAACACTGATGTTCAATGATTTAGTGGATTATTAGTAAATCATTCTGTAACACTAAAAATACTATTATTAAACACTTCTCCTGTTGTAGTAATGAAACTATGATTGTTTTTCTGTAAAAAAAAACAAAAAATCTTTACTTTGTTTTACAGCTCTTCCACAGAAAAGAAAATCACCAGGTTGTGGGGAGTGAAGAAATGCTGAAACAAATTGAATGTTTCTTAAATTCAACAAGACAAAAGGTTATTCTAGTGTGTCATGTGTGCAGTGAGGGATGTGGTGAAAAGAGAGAGAGAGAGAGAGAGAGAGAGAGAGAGAGAGAGAGGAAGACTGAGTCACAGCCCAGTTGCCCTGTTTACATCATGGTGGAAGTGTGTGTGTGATTCCATCGAGGCATGAATAAGACCTAACATCAGTGCTCTGGCCTTTGCAACTTTTCTGTATGTCATCTTCAAAAGTGTCCAGCAAACAGCCCTTTTCAAAACAAAGTCCCCTGGTTGCCTGCCCTTCTTTTAGCACTTCATATACGCACCCCGGCCCTCCATCCAACCCAGTGGTACTTTTTCCAGTTCTGAAATAAAGACACCAGTTACTTCCATCAATATCCAGCTGAGCCTAAAGGGAATGAATTAGTAATAAAGGCTGAAGACAGAAAAGATAGAGCATTGCACAGGGATCTATTGCAATCTAGCACAGGGACAGAGTGGTTTACTTATTTTACTTCTATCTACTGCACCAGAGAAGGTTTCAGAACTATACAGTAGATATTCTATTATATAATATTCTTCTTATAATCTAATCATAATTATATTATACAGGTCACCAAAATGGAAAACACTTAAAGCTAATCTGATTATTATTATTAGATGTTTACTAAGACTTGGAACAAAATGACTCACAGAAATGAACATTCACTCAAGCTTTAAAATGTCATGTAAAAAAATGTAAAAATGTTTGGACCATTTCCCATCACTACGAAAATAAGCTAACATATTAGACCTTAATGTCCACATATAATTCAGGAGGCAAATTCCCTAGTTTTTTTTAGATTAAGCAGACTTAATGACTTGGCCTGCATGGCACTTTTGTTAAAAGATTGAATCTTTTAGAAGCAAGTCCCTTAAGCCCCACAAAGCAACTTAAGATCTCCATTAATACATTTAAACCCTCCATTATTACATTAGATATCACTTTATCCAAGATCCTCTTAAATACAGCTAATGAATTATTTTTAATTTTATTATTATTGTTATTATTATTTATTTTTACTGAAAGTGCAAACTGCCTTGCAGTAAGTAAAGGATCAAGAAATTACAAATTGCTATTTCGTAACCCAGAGTACTTTGCTCGAGGAACACAACAACCTGTCCATTGTAGATCCTGCATGCTTATTAATGCTCACAGAAGCTTTCTGTTTCACTAATTATTCACATCACTTTTGGCTGCAGCCAACTAGGTCTATAAGGGATATGTCTACATAAGGCAACTAAAATATTTATTTTGGGACTCATTCAGAGTTAATGACCCACACCAATGATTAAAGTTCAAAAGCTACAATTATATTTCCATGTGTAAAGTTATGACTATTCATTGTTGGTTTATCAGCTGCTTAAGAAAATTTTCAAGAGTGTTGAGTTCACTAAATTATTATTTTATGATGATTATGTACAACACCTTCTGTAGCACATGTCTCCAAAGTTGCCAGATTATTCTTGAGAAGTGACCAAAATGTGTTTTTTCAACAAACACCTTTTTCCAGCCCCCCCGAAAAAAAAAAAAGATAATAATACTAGTAATGAAATTACTACTACTACTACTAATAATAATAAAAACAGGCACACAAACATGTTAACATAAGTAGGAAATAGTGTTTTTCCCTTGTCAAATAAGGCATTGACTCACATTTACATTTACATTTACAGCATTTGGCAGACGCCCTTATCCAGAGCGACGTACATAAGTGCTTAAATCTCTAACATTGAATACATTAATGCTGGATCACTAAGTTACATACTTAAGATACCATGAGTTTAAAACATTTGTTCAAAGTTACAATGAAAGTGTCAAAGGTGTTTTTTTTTTTTTTTTTTTTTTTTTTTTTTTTAAATGCAAAAGATAATGAAAGAAGTGCTAGTTGAAGTGTTTCCTGAATAAGTAGGTCTTCAACCGCCGCTTGAAAATAGCCAGTGATTCAGCTGTCCGGACCTCTAGGGGAAGTTCGTTCCACCACCTTGGTGCCAGTACAGAGAAGAGTCTTGTAGTATACTTGCCTCTTACCCTGAGAGATGGTGGAACCAGTCGAGCAGTGCTGGTAGATCGGAGGGTGCGGGGTGCAGTGCGAGGAGTGATGAGGGCTTTGAGGTAAGAGGGAGCTGGTCCATTTTTGGCTTTGTAGGCCAGCATCAGTGTTTTGAATCTGATGCGTGCAGCTACCGGAAGCCAGTGGAGGGATCGCAGCAGCGGGGTGGTATGAGAGAACTTTGGCAGGTTGAAAACAAGCCGGGCAGCTGCATTTTGGATCATTTGCAGAGGACGGATTGCGTTCATAGGTAGACCTGCCAGCAGTGCATTGCAGTAATCCAGTCTAGAAATGACAAGAGACTGAACAAGTACCTGAGCAGCCTGTGTGGACAGAAATGGTCGAATCCTTCTAATGTTGTAGAGAAGAAACCGACATCTTAACTTAACTTAACTTAACTTAACTCTTAACTTAATACAGTCTAAGTAAAATTAAATGAAGGTCATGGAATTGCATATACAATAGCCAATTTACTATAATATGGAATTGTTGAATAAAACAATTATTCTGATGTGTTTGTTAATTGATGAGCTCTGTTGGAAAGAAATCATAAACATAGCTTGAAGACCTGATACAACATTAATCTGCAACGCTTGCTTTAATTTATTCAATAAATTTATCAATTTTTTTATTAACAATTTGTCCATTTACGACTCTTTCGATGCTCCCAAAGTGGGGAAAAGATTTATTGATGATACAGTGGCAATATTATTAATTAATTATTTGTCATATTTATATAGATCTAAAAAATAAAGGATATATAAAATTATAATCCATAATTTTATTAAGTGCATTTTTACATTTCACAGTGTTATATATTGTGAGTATATCTAATTATCAAACACTGGTGTTGGATAAATCAAGCTGCTTCTCGCATAATTGAATACTGCTCAAGAAACATCGACTTAAGACTGCTGACTGGCCATAATGTACATTTTGTGAGAGCTGCAAAATGGGGGCAATTAAACATTTCTACAGGATGTTCATTAACATTTACATTTATGGAATTTGGCAGATGACCTTATCCATGGCACATTACAGAAGTGCTTTGAAGTCTTTGCCAATAATTACATCCTCATACTGGTTCACTAGGTCACAGACTAAAAGTATTATCAGTCTAAAAACCCTGCAGGGGAGGCTAGTGTAGTATGAAAACACAAGCATTTTTTTAATTAAAGTCTTAATTTAAATTCATGAAGACGTGGTGTCATGAAGATGTAGGTGTTCAGACTGTAAGTAACTGTTCAGACATCTTGGGAAAGTTCATTCCTGTACCTATGCACCAGAACAGAGAGGAGTCTCAAAACATGCCTTCTTTGTATCCTGAGAGACGGCGGGACCAGTCAAGCAGTGCTAAAGGACCAGAGAGAGAGTGTGGTGCAATGCGGGGTGTGATAAGTACTGTAAGGTAAGTGGGTGCTGGTAAATTTTTCGCTTTGTTGTCAAGAATCAGTGTTTTAAATCTGATGCAGGCAGTTACAAGAGGCCAGTCAAGGGAGTGTAGCAAAGGGTGGTGTGGGAGAACTTGAAAAGATTGAAAACAAGTGATGCAGCTGCATTCTCTTCGGGTGAAGAGGTTGAATGTTATGCAGAGGCAGACCTGCCAAGAGCAAGTTGCAGTTGTCCAATGATAAGGGACTGAACAAGCACCTGAGTGGCTTCTGTAGATAGAAAAGGACAAATCCTTCTGATGTTGTAATAGAGAAATTGGAATGTGGGTGTTGTATAAGCAGTGCGAGAGGAAAAAGTCAGTTGATTGCTGATCCTAAGGTTGCCTGCAGACAGAGTTGTCCAGGGAGAAGACAAGATCCTGTGCATCTCCTGGGATGTACAGCAGTTCAGTTTTGCTGCCATTAAGTTTCAGCTGATAAGCTGTCATCCACATAACAGTGGTATAAAAAACCCAGTCAAGGATATGATTTCACCAAGAGCTTTACTATAGAGGGAGAATGCAAGAGGACCAAGCATTAAGCCTAGTGGGACACCAGTAGAGAGATTGACAGGACCAAATATAGATCACCCCATGTCACCTGATATGACCATGCATCCAGAAAGGAAGCAAAGCATTGCCATGCTGTGTCACAAATTTCAAGACTTCTAAGGATCGGCAAGTGCGTCTTGTTAAAAAGAATGAGGACTAATGACAGTATGACCGATCTAGTGTCAGGGAGCTAATAATAATAATCCTTAAATGTGTAGACTAGAGTTAGCTAGGAGTGAACTTCTGACAAATTTTTTTCAGCATTCCCATGAAAAAGGTAGCAAAGTCACCAATTGACAAGGAGGATGGTGAAGAAGAACTGGCAGGTTAAAAAGTAAAGAAAATGATGTTGTGATGCTCGCAAGGATCATGTGCAGGGGCTTCCAGTGGATCTTAGCAGAAGTAACAGTGAGATGAGAATTTGGAAAAGTGAGTGTGGTATGAGATGAGATCTGTTTTGAGTTGTGATTTCCTCCACTTTTAGTCTGTTGCCCTTTAATTTCTCTGATTGCAGTGCAACACTTTCAAAATGCTATTGAAAAGGGCAAGATAGCTTCCCGGGTTTAGACAGAGGTCCATGGATGAGGAAAGTGGGATGAACAGATGAAAGTGTGTGTGTCTAATTCCAGTAGTAGAATGGAAAAGAGAGGGGTGATAAGGTACAGGAAGCTACAGAGGAAGGGGTAATAGAGTGGAGGATTCATTGAGTGGAAAAGAGATATTAATATTATTGATATTGATAGCTAATGATAGGCACGACCGGGAGGGCGATAATGAAGCAACTGATGATTAAAGCTGTGGAGTGGGGTAGCATTGATGTCTATAGCTAGATTACAATAAAGTTTTTATAATATAATCATTCATAGTGCACTTAGCAGTTGCATATGTTGCTATGGCAAGAATCCATCAAATTTATAAATCTGAATATAAAAAAAGGCACATTTCTTGCTGATGCATTTAGCAGCAGTTACAATCCACACTCCACCAAGGCCCCAAGGTCACAATCCTCCTGATGAGGTGAAGACATTGTGATCTGCACCATGGATCATACAGGAAAAAATCCTGAATCAGTTCCAAGGTCTTGCTCTTAAATCTTGCCTATTCAGTGCCATGCTCTCTGTTTGGATGATCCCATTACTGAAAACTGAGCAAGTGAGCCACTGAAAGCTGAAAGACATGCTTTTTTCCTCTTTTTTCATCACGTTTCTCATACTGTTCTAAAACGAGTCACCGGGGTGGAATACGGGACGAGACCTGAGTTGGTGTATCTGGCAATGCTGATGACTTAATGTGGCTCTTTGTATGCAGTGCTGGGTTCTGCTTCTAAAAGCCACAGAGTTTTGGTAGGTTAGGAACGGGGAAGAGGAATAAATAAAACGACTAAAAGGCCGTCTGGTTTGTTTGGGCCATGAAATTGATTTTGTTGAGAGAAGTGAATGAAGTATCATGTGCACTTGGTGTCAATGACTGAGTGTGATACGGTAAAAGGAAATATATATAGTGGAAAAACAAACAAGTGGGAGAGAGCAGGAGAGATCCATAAACACACAAGATATATGAATAGTGAGAGAAATGACTTCATTATGTAATGTGAAAATAGAATATTCTGGATAATGTTGCAGATAAATTGTTAAATATAAACAGAACATATTGTTATACAGTTTATTCTGTATGGACATTTTTACACTGCAATAAAAAGGAAGGAAAAATATAAAAATAATGCATCTTAGACACTAATATAAATACTGTGGGTCTTACTGGTGATGCAGAAAGCCAGCCATACTTGTCCTCGGTACGGTTCATGTCCCGGTCGAAGATGTATAATTGACGGTAACGCAGGTGATCTGTGTCCACTAGGTTAAACTGGCGACGTGCATAGTGGTAGCTCTCATTGTTCCCAACACGTGGGAAATCCAGCCACTCTGGATGGCCAAATTCATTACCTACAAACAGAAGGAGATGTTAGTTCACATATATTGTTAAAGTATATATACAAATTGTAATGTTTCCTTAATTGAGCAAGTCTACTAATGTAAAGACATTTACATAGACGGATCACCTGGATATACTCAAAATCTGTGATTTTTCCTCTTAAATGCGTACTGTTGAGTTTGTTTTTGTTAGATTAGTATAATGTGCACTAGCTAGAACTAGAACGCCAGATGACACAAAGTCTCTGCAAAGTAATTAATGTGCTCATTTCCCAAGAAAGGTGCTGCAGCATTTTAGAGACCATCTGTCTGTCTGTCTGTCTGTCTGTCTGTCTATCTATCCATCCATCCATCCATCCAAGAAGAGTGAAGGCTTTATTAAATGAACACCTTTGTAAAGCAATCTGACATCCAATTTAACTGAGGAATAAAACACAGTGGATATGCTGTTATAGGAAAATAATCAATGACTATGTATTGTGACCCAATGCAAAGTAGATTCAGGATTAATTGTAGATTAACCCTAACCCTAACCCCTTTACCGTTTCTGTTCGTGCTATTACTTCTAAATTATCCTTCCCTCACCAAATTTTTAAGGTATTTGGGTTCTGATCCATTCTTGGCTTTGAAACAAATGAGAAAACAAAAACAGCCCAACACAAAGCCGTCTGTCCTGGACACTTCCAGGATTTGATAATTATTTGATACAGCTGTAAAGTTACAGCTTTACCTCAGTTACAAAGTGCTGACACTTGACACTCAATATACAAAATGCATCAATATACGTCTTTCTGCAGACGAGGTCACCAAGACACTGATTATAATAAATGTTAAATGTAAACAAGTGTTAAATAAATATGTTAATAAAAATGTTAAATAAATGTAAACTTTACAGCTGGAACTACTCAACGAATCAATAACTCAACTGTTCTATACAAGGAATTTAAACAATGTGAAAAGATACAACCTTCAGTATTCGTTAAGTGTTCAACCTTTTTTTTAGCCATGTCTTTTTTTTTTTTTTTTTTTTTTTACAAAAACTAACGTAATTTTTCAGTGTAAAAAAAATAAAAAAATAAAAATGAACACATATGATCCACAGAGTTTAT
This sequence comes from Tachysurus vachellii, assembly GCF_030014155.1. Taxonomy (NCBI): domain Eukaryota; kingdom Metazoa; phylum Chordata; class Actinopteri; order Siluriformes; family Bagridae; genus Tachysurus; species Tachysurus vachellii. The sequence continues at coordinate 14,016,948 of NC_083474.1, forward strand.
TATGGACAACATGGACAGCAAATGTCAGGGACGGCAGTTAATAAACAAAAACAGGTTTCAAGATTCCAAATCCCAACCAAACCAACATGTGAAGTAAAGAGCTCCGAACCGCAAAACAGGAACAAAGGTAAGACTTTACAAAGTGTACCTTGAAAACTAGAGTTATATCATCATTTATCATCTAAACCAAAACTAAAACAGACATTTGGCAAACTAACTAAAATGTCTAGCAATAATCTAATTAAAACCCAAGCTGACTTTGGTGTAAAAAGCTTACCCATGCATGTAAAGTGACAGTTTTTATACTGTCACTCACAAACTCTCATCACAAAACACCTCTTTTATCTAAACAACAATCTCAGAGCTGATGATGTATCCATTAGAAATCAAAGGAGAAGGACACGTGTATCGTGTGATTTATAGGAGTAGGGAATTAGTTTTCACTGAAATATAAAAAAAAAAGAAAAACATGAAAGAATGTTGAATAATTATAAACAGTGACCTTAAAGGGGAAGGAGATGGAGGTTCAGAAAGACAATAAAAGAGTTTGTGACACTTTTTTGCGACACTTTCAGTCTCCTAATGCAGACAAATTGCAATAACAGCTATAGATACTGGAGATTCATAACCAGTTTTCAAGCTGAAAAGTAAATTCAAATGTCATTTAAAGTTTAAACCATCATCTTATAAGGTGGGGATTTGGAATTCCATCACTCCCCATCTATCACTGCCATTATTTTGTACTGGTCCATTTAAAGTCCCCGTCATATCTGTACTTGCTAACTGATTCTTTTCATTACAGTTTCACATGCTGGTAATTTGTAATTTGTGGATTACACTGGTCGTGCTTCTGTGGGGTATAGAACTTTCTAGCGCTGGCCTTGGAGAAGATGACAGTGGAGAGAAGTGAGGAGATCACAGGGGAGGGCTGCAGAGTAGGACAGGAATACATTTTCATCCAGAACGTGAACAGAGGAATAAAAGCGAATGAGAAAGCGTGAGGCGACAGGCTTGTCGAGCAGTGTGATGAGATAATGAATCCGTCATCAGCTGACAAGACAACATCATAAAACAACAGTCGGGTAATTGAATTCTGAGGGGGCGCAGAGGAGCTCTGACGAGCGAGAGAATGGGAGCAAAACAATGGTGATGAAGTGTGTTGTTTATTCAGTGCGATGGAGAGCGTTGGGAGAAGGAGAGAGGAATGAAAGCGAGTGACCAGACGGAGCAGAACGGACAGAGGAGTGGCAGAGCTTTCTAATGAAATACATTAGCGATCTGTTAAAGAAGCATCAAACAATAAGCGAACTGTGCATTATGCATGCATTGTTACGCATGTTTATGAATTAGCAAGTCGAAAATCTGTCACCATCGAACAAGAAAATGCAACAGAGTGAGAACGAGTCAGCAACAGAGAGACAGAAAAAAAAGGAATAGAGATGGAGAGAATATGGAAGGGAGCAAGAACTAAAAGAAAAATGAACGTTTTTTACTACAAGATAGACAATTCTTAATCCCAAGATACAGACATGATTTGAAATCCCTAAAAAATATGGAAATGTAGGAGAGATAAGCAGGGAATATGAACAATAACAGCTGCAGAAGACAGAGCAGTCTCGCAAAACCTCAGAGGATGCTCACTTCCCACCGTGTTGCTTGTGTGCCAACTTCCCAAAGCAGAATGCAAAGCCTGCTTAGACAACTGCGTGCTTTACTCTCTGTTCCCTCCATCTGATTACATGATGTATCCTGGGAGGAACTTTTTCTCACACTTTTGTTCAAAAACTTCCTTTCTTCTGTGTACAAATGGAAGACACACAACACTTATGATCATAAGGGATAACAGTTTCCTTCAGTAACTGCTTTTTTCTGGTCAGGTTCATGATGAAGCCAGAGTCTATCCCGAGAAAGGAATATAACCTGGATGGACTTCGGGTCCATTATCATGCACTGTATGGACGCTGTATGGGGACATAACTGAATACAAATACATTATTCGGAATTTGGAAACAAATACAGATACACATAGGAAAAGCACTGTTCTGTTTTTTTTCTTTCATTTTTCTAAACTTGTTTTTTTTTTTAAACTTTACCAGAAAGGTTCACAGGGAATCGAGATAAGACTAGACGGGTGCACTGGGACAAGTTTCTTGCATAATGAAACAATAAGAATGCATGAGCAGGAGGTTTTTACTTTCAAACAGGCATGAGTGAGCACTCATATATGAAGCTCATGGGACAAACCAAGACCATGTTGTGTGAAGCATTTACAGCGTTTATTTATGACATGCTCACAGTGCCAGCATTACCTAGCTCTGTTCCCCTCCTTCAGATTTTCTAGTCATTCTGGACACATAATGGTAGTGTTATAAAATAAATAAAAAGAAATAAATAAAAGAAAGAAAGAAAATAAATAAATAAATAGATAAATAAAATTCATTCTGATTTAAGTCATGTCTACTTCCAAATACTCACATGCAAGCTCTGAAAAAACTTCCTTTGGCTGAAAGCTTTATATTTCTTTATATTTTGAATTTTAAGTTCAATCCAAAATCCAAAATTTCAGCTCTTGTATAAATGCATGGCTCGCACCGGCTACAGTTTAAGACTTTCGAATCTAAAAATTATTCCAGGAGTTTATCGACAATCCTGCTTCAAAGAACAGAAACACCTTTAACATGCTATTTTGTGATGTAGCACAAAGTCTGCCAAGATCCCCATAAATCCCACCGAGAAACTCGGACTGAGGTTGGAAACTTCAGTAACGTAGTCTTCACTCAGAGGGAGAAAGCATAGTTAGAGGCCAGTGTTTGCTTAGTGAAGGTGAACGACTTGAAAGTCAAAGTAAAAAAAAAAATCTCCCAGCATGCATCTGTGCTTTTTGGATTTGACAGACAGAAAGTCATCCTAGATTAAAAAAAAAAAAGCTGTTATGCCACAGCTTTAGGTTTATCTAAGATTTAGGTTTATCCAAGATTTACGTTTTCCCTTCTACTTATTTATATATACATGTTACACGTATTACTACTTATTTATACACGTTTGCACGATTACATGCAATTCGTTTTTCATCAGATTTCTGAATATCAGCTGCTAGTTCACCGTCACCTCTTAATAAGGTGACTTTCTGCTAGCAACTGCAAGTTATTTGAAACATCACATCACGGACATGAAGACAATTTATTTCCTGTGTTTAAATGCACGTTGCGTGTCAAGCTTGTTTTCTGATCCATTACCTATCCAGAGTTCAGGTCCGTATTCAGCATCATGTGCTTATTCACTTGTATGCTTTGCCTGAAGCAGTTCGGAAAAGTGGCTCTTAAACAAACTTCTAAAAGTTTCTCAGAAATGTAGAAGGAACCTAGCTGTCAGTTATGCAAAGCTTTTTCCTCAGACTTTGTGAAACTAGCAGAATGCTTGCATGACTTTTCTTTGAATTTGTTCCATATTATAATATAAACTAGTTTATAAGATAATAAATATATTACAAATGTAACGTCAACAGAGTGCCTTTTTTCGCTTTAGAAATAAAAACAATATGGAGCACATATACGTAGCAGACTATGAACAATGTAGTATTTATCTCTGTTATTCGGGCAGTACAGATCTGTAAAGGTCTGGAACATCATTTCCTGTTATTCACAGATCACCTTTGAGGTTTGCTGCCTGACAGGACACTTCAGATTTGGAGAGTGACTTTTACTGCAGTGAGTTCAGATATTCAATAGGTTTCAGTAGTCTGACTGTCAGGAAGAACAACAACAAAATGTAAATGAACTATTTTCACAAACCAAAACTAAATCTTGTCTAAATAATGATCGGTGCTTCAAAAGCCGTTGGCTGAGTGGACAAAAGACAAAAGTTTGCCTCATTTCACATTTGCACACTCACTGTGCAAAGATGATTATTCAGTAAAATTAATTAAGATGCAGCGCATGCCGTGCAATCGGGTGAGCGCTCAGCAGGGGGGGAGACGAGGGGGTACTGGTGTGCTTGTCTGTACAGTTCTAGATACACTCTGGATCTGTCTCCTTTAATCTGCATCATGTCGTGCATTGTGGTGATGCCACATGATTGGCAGATTAGATAACTGCAATGACAGTGTAAGAGATTCTAATAAAGTAAAAGATCCACTGTGTACATGAGAATCTTGCTTAAGAAATCAACAGTGACTTTCTGCCAATTGCAGGATTTGAACTAGTGACAGCTTTAACATTGACCAACCAATCTCCAGTGTATCTCTGGGTTTTGGCAATATACATAGATCAGAGAACTACAGGATTTCCTGGAGACAAACATTGGTGTATTCTTTGTATATATCTCACTCACAGCTCCACTCACCTCTACATTTATTACCTTAGCTACTTAAGATAAAATAATGTTTCTATACAGGACAGATCATTATAGTAGATTCGTATAGATTATTGTAAGAAAAACAAACAAACTAACTAACATACTATCATACTTGGAAGCACAACCAAGTTGTTGCTACTCAGTTAATTTCTCATTTAACTGAGAACAATCTCTTTGAGCCTTTGCAATCAGGCTTTTGTAAATTCCATAGTACAGAAACCGCCCTGGTCAGGGTTACAAATGACTTGTTAACTGCCTCAGATTCTGGCTGTCTTTCAGTATTGATCCTTCTTGATCTCAGTGCCGCATTTGACACTGTTGATCATTCAGTTTTAATTTCTCGTCTTGAAACTTTTTTTGGTGTCTCTGATACTGATTTAAATTGGTTTAAGTCCTACTTCAAAGATCGGAAGCAGTTTGTTGCCATGGGTGGATTTAGATCGGAGGTTAACGTTGTTCAATCTGGGGTACCTCAGGGATCAATCTTGGGCCCTCTGCTTTTTAATATTTATGTTTTTCCTCTTGGCCAGCTTTTGAGATCACTTGGTCTAAAATTTCATTTTTACGCAGATGATACGCAGATCTATATTCATTTTAAATCTAATGAAACTGTGCCTGTTGATTTCCTTTCTGAATGTATTTCTAAGATGAAAGAATGGATGACAGAAAAATTTCTTTGTCTTAACAGTGAAAAGACTGAGATTATGCTTGTTGGCTCACCCCACCAACTACGCAAAGCTGGGTCAGTCAAGCTAACTCTTGATGGTTCAAATGTGGAGTTTCAAACAAAATCGAGGAATCTAGGGGTAATTTTGATGCCAATTTAACGTTTGAGCCACATATCCAAAATACGGTTAAAACTTCGTTCTTCCATCTCAGAAATATTGCCAGATTGCGTCCAATTCTGTCATTTTCTGTTGCTGAGAGACTGATCAACACTTTTGTGTTTTCCCGTATTGATTACTGCAATGCCTTGTTGGCTGGGGTGTCTAAAGCTACCTTAAACAAATTACAGGTAGTGCAAAATTCGGCGGCGAGAATACTTACTAGAACAAAGTTAAAAGATCACATTACTCCCATTTTGGAGTCCTTGCACTGGCTCCCTGTTAGGTTTAGGGTTGATTTTAAGATTCTGATGCTTACCTACAAGGCCTTACATGGGTTAGCTCCTCAATATTTGGCTGATCTTTTGATTCCTTATATTCCATCTCGCGATCTTCGTTCTTCGGAAACTGGTCTTTTAACTGTTCCTTTAACTCGTTTAAAATCGATGGGAGATAGGGCCTTCTCTTCACTAGCTCCAAAACTGTGGAATTCATTACCAACTGAGATAAGGCAAGCAACATCTCTTGGCACTTTTAAATCTCTGCTTAAAACTTATTTTTTTAGGGTAGCTTTTAATTTGACTAATTGTAATTTTACATAGTGCTTATTTTATTGTCTAATTTTGTTGCTTTAATTTTAATCTTTATATTATGTGTGTAATTTTGTTGCTTTTATTTTGCTTTTGTAAAGTGCTTTGAGATGTTCTTTTAAAGGCACTATAGAAAATAAAGGTTATTATTATTATTATTATTATTATTATTATTATTATTATTATTATTATTATTATTACAACAAAGCAGGTTGCCTCTCTGACAGTAAAGATGATCTGAAAAGTTTCCCTTCTGTAGAAATACATTCCTCCTGTTTACCCGCTGTTTTATAGCTGGAGCCAGTGAACTGCTTGATTGCTGACTCCCCATGTGTGAGGGAGTGTGTTTTAGCTCACACTTCTGTTACAGTGCTTATCTGTCTCTGTGTACAAACATGGCTGCTGCTTCGAAGTGGAGCTTTTAGCTCATGAGGCTCGCCTATTTGCCAGAGAGTAAACAGATGGGTTTTGGTGTGGTGAGAGTGGCTTAAATTGATTTGCTTGCTCAAAAAATTTGTTCTTGCTCTGCACTGGTTAAATGACTCCACACACATTGATCCATTGACATGACATGGGGTCCTATATTTACTTCTTTTTTTACCCCTTCCATCTCTTTTTCTATCTTGCACTTGTGCATTGTGCACAGTGAAAGCATTAAAAGGGCTTTTACAATGAAGTAGCTTTGGAATCAATGTTTACTTTCTTTATCAGAAAATTAGCAATCGATAGAAGAATGCTGGTAATGAGCACCACAGAGACACTGATGTCTCGACTAAACGTGTCTGGACGGTAGGATGAGGACTCCTGGGTGGCACAACTGCAAAATATCATCCTATTGTTGGGGGATGGTGCCAACTTGGTGAAAAGGTTGCTGATGAAAGAATATCATGCATATTATTACCAGTTAGAGCTGTTCAGCGTGTTCAGAGTCTCTGTGATGTTACATAAGCAGCAGTTTGAAAAGATAACAATTGCATGTGTCACGAGAGACTTGGCTCATGGGTAAGAGGCAGCAATGACTAAACTGTGAAAGGTATGGGTAAGAAAAAAGCAGGATGCTTATTGCTTAATGTATGCATCATGTTAAGAGGAAACACATTATTTAGAGTAAGATACATTATTTAACAGTTAAGTTCTTGTCCATGCATTTGATTGGTTAACTGTTGTTAGTATCTGGGGCATTTCACTGTTTGTTTACAATAGCTAGGTTCTACTGAAAGCTGTGTAGCTGTTGGAAACCCAACAGTTCAACATAGTCTTTTTTCATTTTAACGTTTAACTTTAGTAGTTAATAATAAGCTAATTTAAAGTCAATGAATAATTTCAGTGTTACTTTAGATGTTCAGGAAAAGTAGTTTGGAATCTAACTGGTTTTTGTTGAGAATCATTGGACTTGCACAAGAACAAAGTGTCACGTGACAGAATTTACATCATATGCATTTCCAGAAAAGGCAACAAAAATATCTTGTATCATGTTCCTGTAGAAAAAAGAGGAAACGATTTGCAATTAATGCAATCTCAGCATCCTAGAATATGGATGTGTATGCAATCATGTGCAATGTAAACCTGTGGCAAGGAATTATGGCATACAATTTCATTTGGCAGATGCAGTGTGCACACAGAATATACACATCGATACACATGGATGATTGTTATAAAGTTTCCTGCACTACTCTGTACTTCGCTCAGGTTTACGCTGTTTATGCACGATCACTTTAATGACGTTTTGCACAAAAGTCACACTGCTATTGAAAGTGTACACATGTTTATAGCTCTCTAATTTCTCTATTTGCACAATGCCATTACTATCTGCAGTCTGGTCGGTGCTATATTTTCTGTATCAGTCTTGTAGCGTATTGTATTGTTTGTATAGGTTCCAAACAAAGCCCCCATGCTGCTCTATGTAGCACCATAGTCCTGAAGAAACGTTGTTTATATATACACAATAAAATCTTCTTGACTTGACTAGACATTGCAAGCTTGATCCACTTTCAGGCTGGAACCGGTGGTCAGTGCCAACCAGGATGTGTGCGACATTGGACCAATTATTTGGCTCAGAATCTCAAACGTGAGCCATAGCTTCCTAAAATGTTGTAGCCAGAGACTTTCTGTGAATTATCTCTCCACCACTAGCTCCCAGATCACCCTATTGCATGCTTTCTCCCAAACCCACAGTCTTTATCATATCATAGTTAATTGGAGCCCTAACCAAGCCAATCCAAGATGTGATGCTATTCCTAAACTTTTCTTTCAATCCAGTGGCATACATATTATATCAAATGTTGTTAGAAAAAGCTTTTTAATCAGTAGCTAGTAAACCAATCAGTTTTTTAAAGAAAAGGGAACAGACCCAAATAAGTCTGTTTGCTTTGCACAACCTCTGTATATAATCTTAATTAGAAGTCATGTATTCAATCCATTTTTTTAATTCAGCTAAGCTTGCGCTCTTGCAGGGCAGGAACGTTGCATGCTTAACTATTTATAAGCAAGTAAAATATAGTTTAATAATTAATGATCCATGATTAATTAAACATTATATATAAGTTCTTCAAGTATTTTAACTTTTTTTATTTGTATCAGTAAATACAGGATAAGGATGCACTATTTTTAAATATCAGGTTATGGTTAATTAATTAAATATTAATTAGCATGTAATCTAAAATTTACTAATGAATTATTGGAAATAATTATTACTCACGTTTGGAATGATGTTCATAGTTTACTTATTAGTAAGCATTTAATCTAATTTATTAGCATATGGAGCACATAATATACATTTTACTAATTTCTGGGTTATAAAATGTCCTATTATCACTCTTTAAATTTCTATATATTCCACAAATGTCCAAAGTTCAGATCTAATACTAGTGTTGTTTCAGTCATCCTAAAATCTAGCTTATGTCCAGACAGGACAAGACCGACATCAGCTTCATACCGATATTAAAACCATAACTTGGAAATATTCTATCCTGAAACTCTTTCACTTTTTTCTTTCTTCAAAGGCATGTATCCTCATACACCTTGAAGAGGCGTGACTAGAAAAATAACAAACAGCTGGTGAATAAATACAGCCATACTCGTGCGTGCCAAAAAAGTGAATAAAGAAGATTTGTTGAAATGAACTATTATGACTCCACATTTCACAGCATGACTGTTGTAACTTCAGAAATTCAGACGACCCTCTTTGCCTAAGTGTATAATTTCAGTATGATTTCACATGTTTTGTAGCTCATCAATGACCGAAGGGCCATTCACCTGATCAGTAGGTGGGGCTAGAACACCATGCAAGAACGTATAGAACATGTCTAGGTCCTTTGTGAGAAGATATGGAGAGAGTGTAATCGATACTCAGCTGTGGTTTCAGTATCATAAGAATAAGCTTGGTGGTCTTTATCAAACAGGCAGACATCAAACAGTACATAAAAGTGCTATCTCGTGCTATCGTATAGACACTTTACAGTACAATACTAAGTAATAGCTTTTAATGTATATTGATAATGAGAAGATGAATCTAAAGTACAGCAAGGGATTACTTTACATGCTGAAATTTAATATGTGTAAAGACGAGAATCTGTGAAAGGTAAAGACGAGAATCGCTGAGGCTTTTGTTAGCATAAGAGTGACACTGAACAAACTTCAGGAAAAAAGAAAATGTCTAATCTTACAAATGAGTCCTAATGAGTTAATTGAGCCCTAATGAATTAATTGAGCAGAAAAGTAACTAGTGAATTTCTATCCACATTTCCGGTACTTTTAGGTGCTCAAGTCTACCAAATTGAAAGAAGTCAGTGACACCACTTTTGCTTGAAAAACACGGTAATCCAATATACAGTATGATAATGATAGAGTGGTATCAGTTTCCACTAGAAATTAGTCTTAATAATTAGATTTAAAAAAGACTAGTTAAAAAATAGTTAGTGTCTATAGATAGACTCACCCATGAAGTTAAGGTAGCCCTCCCCTCCCAGGCTATGCGTCAGGAGCCGGATCATCTTATGCAGTTGAATGCCCCGGTCAATGACAGGGTTCATGGGAATTAAGGCACTCATGTTGGTGTACATGTCTTTATCCATCAGCCAGAAGGCCAGGGTCTTGTCTCCTACCAGAGCCTGTCAGAAAACACATGTGGTACATTAGTTGTGTGTTTATAAAATGATTACGAATCCCGGCTTATCGGTGTCACCTGTCACTGACGCAAGGTCTGGGTTCTAGGATACAAAGTTTGCATTGAACCTGCTGTCAAGCTAAGCAGTCAGATGGGTTTGGATAAAATCTGATAAAAAAAGGATTAGATCATGTGTAAGTGTGAACACATGACAACTTGCTATTTTGAAGGAGTCATAGCATCAGAGCGTGGAAATCAGTCGATGTCTTGTTACAGGTAGAGAAAATGTATGAACCAGTCACTATATCGTCGTTTTAATAAAAGGCTTGATAAAGCATTTCAATGATATAATCAAATCGGATGAATCGAATTGAGTGAGTAGGGTTGGGGACAGTTAGAATTTGCTTTGTCAAATAATTTCTTTGATGATAATTGTACATTTTTTTAAATAAAACCATTGTGTCAGGGAGATATAAAAATATTTTTTGTTAATGAGCCATATTACACTTTGTCCAGCGTGTAGTGGGGCAGAATGTTAACTCCTCTTAAATGCCTTGATTTACTGACATTTATCTGAAAATCATTGCATATGTATTCAGCCATGTTGGCGATGAAAGACCTAAATTAGTGCTTTTGGAAATTGTCCTGGTTGTAGCATGGATTACTTTAGCTTACTAATATAGAATTTTATCTCACTAGCATACAGTATTTTGCCAGTAGCTGAGTTTATGGCCTTGAATATGAGACCTTTAATTAGGTCTTTTTTTATTTTTCAGTTCAGTTTCTGTCCACAAGTTTTACATTTAGAACATTCCAATTTTACTCGTTGACTCGTATTTGATTATTAATTACAGAAAAATATAAAAATGTGGATGATATTGTAAAATTATTCACTCATCATTATTCACAACCTTAAATCCTCAAGTTGCTTCTATCCCTTAAATTCCTACTTAGTCCTGATAAATCCATATAGTCACAATTTGTTCCTCCAAACAGGAAAAAAAGAACCTTACATGTAAACATGATAGAATAAATGGTTAGTAAATGACATAAATGGCATATAAAATGCTGATCGTTATAAAAAATAAAAGACAGAGTATTGCTGGCATGTGTTATTGTTCATTCCTATACTGTCATGTTCATTTGCAAATTTACAAGCTCTAATACTATTTCTCACTGTGCCTCCAAGCTTGACATATTAATAAGGACGTTGATTCGGTTACATTGGACGTTTTTGACAGTGAATGTGACAGTGATCAGAGCTAAAATGAGTGGGAAAAATAATCCACATTTAGTTTAAGTCTTCAATACGTCTGAAGATGATAACTTTAAACAAGAGACAGTGGGTCCCTGAGTGCCACACTTGTGAAAAAAAAACATTGACTACAAAGCAGAGACATGCCATGAGATTTGAGCATACAAAGGTTACGGTCAGTGCAAAGCACAACTCTGATTGGCTCTGAGCCTCAGGGAGCGTCTGTGTTCCTACACTAAGCTCAGGTGGTCATGTACTCCTGTAGCCAGCTGAGAAGATAGTGTCCTCCTCTGAGACTCTCCTCAAGGCTGTGAGACTGGCGGCTTAAAAAGACAAGGCAGACCTTCCTGTGCACTACAGAGAGAAGATAAAGCCTTTACTTTCTTAGTAGCGCTGGAATGCAGTAAGCTGGGAAACGTAGAAGAATTGGGAAGTGAAAAGCAAATTAGCGAAGAAGCAAACACATAAAACTAAGTTCGAAATGCAAATTTGATGAATGCTTCACTAATGCAAGTTTTAGCTCATATTTACCGCGGTAATGCATATTGAGCAGCAATCAGTATTATCGGGCTTTGCAAATAAACAAGAGTGAAACACAGCTGCAGAAAACAACTTTCAAGGATTACAATATAGACTCTGAGAATAGAATTTTAATTATTACAAATTTGCACCTCTATGCTAGAGTACACTATTATAAAAGTAAACAAAACACATAACATGTTCACAGCACCTGAAATCGGGCTTTAATTATTTTAGATTGCGGTTACTAATTTGGATGCATGCATCTTTAAAGTTCCCATTCAAGGTGCATTTCTACCTCATCATTTACTTTACTGAGCTTTATCATATTATTTAAATACTTTAATCTCACTCTCTGACTTATGAAACAATGAAACGCGCTGGATATCATGTTACATGTAATACGATCTGAGTGGAATTTGTAACTATCCCATGGTGATGGTTTCTGAGCTTTCACATGTATAAGGGTGCTAAACTGGCACCATAGGATTTGAGCACCTGCATTTGTTATCTCATGATGATGATGATGAAAAGAAAGCAAATAGATTTTTTTTTAAAAGCTGTGGAGCGTGTAAATGCACAAATGTGCAGACATGTTGGTTTCTAATTCAGCCCTCGCCCCTAGAGTCTCTCAACCTATGGTGACACCAATTTCCATCCCAAATAACACATTGATTACATTTGATCCTCTTGGCCCTGTCTGGGGGAATGAGGGTTACGGAGGCCCTACCTGGTCGTGGCTCTCAGCATACGCGATGCATTTCTCCCCATAGCGCCTGTTGGTCAGAGTATGCACAATGTTGCCCATGTTCCAGTCTTCATCCTTGACTTCTTTTATGATCTGTGGGGAAAACACACAAAAGAAAGACCACACATCACAGTTTTTGGGGGGGAGAGGGGGCAAAACAATATTTTATATTCTGATTGGAGAATTGAGAGATTTGAGTCCCACACTGCTTCCTGGATGCATGCTTCTCATCCTTACTTCCCATTCTTTCCATGTGCTCCTTCTCAGGTCTAATACACACAGGCATTTGGCTATGTCTTTGATTTCAGTTGAGCTGGCTTTCATTTCCCTGCTGTGGTCCCCTGCTCGGCAGTCTTCCTGCAGCTCTACTGAGCGATAATGTGCCTCAAGGTCAGGATTACAGTAGAGTAAGGGAGATGGCAGAAAGTAATAAAATCTTCTCTGCAAATGATGAATGAACACTGCTCTCTTATTGAACAGCAACGTATTATACAAACATGGACTGGAAACTGCTTCTAGATGCATTTGTTCAAAAGCAACTCCCTAGTATTTGTCTATATGTCTGCATGGAATTCCATTATTACTGCAGCACTGTCAGTCATGCATTTTAGACCTGCTCTATGCCGGATATCCCACTGCGTAAATTCAACACTGCTGAACTCATGAAAGTTGGGTTTCTACTAGAAACAAGACTCCCAGGAACCACAAACATCTGTACGACTAAAATCTTTTTACGATCTTATAAATCTACCATCTGTACGTGTAGCTTCCTCATTCACATGCAAAAGTCAGAACATTATATAGAACTTAAAGGCTTGATATACACATAATTATATTTATAAATTATTCAGAATTCAATTTTTTTTTTTCCTTCTTTCGGCTGCTCCCTGTTTGGGATCGCCACAGCGGATCAAGTGGTCCACATATTAGATTTGGCACAGGTTTTAGGCCGGATGTCCTTCCTGACACAACCCTACTATTTTATCCAGGCTTGGGACAGGCACTGAGCCACGGAGAATAGATCCCGGGCCACGGCAATGAGAGCGCGGGATCCTGCCACTTGACCACCAGGAGACCCTGCAGCATTAAGTTAATTAGGTATGTCATAATCTTGCTTAAATCATCAGCTTCACTTAAAAGCCAGAACAAGACCATCAAAGGCTTACGTTATGCTAAGCTAAAAGCATGATCTAAAGACTTTTGTACTAACAGACGGTTCTGCTGCATAACGTGAATGTGAGCACACAATACATTTACTGTTTAAATAAAAAAACTCAGGAAAAAAAAATTCAGAAATACACAGATACTGCATACTACTGGAGACACTGGACATGAGTCAACAAAAATGTTGACATTTCCTTCAAGCATGTTGATAAATTGCAAAGAAGACACTACATACAACTAAAATTAACCAGTAATTACACTTAGCAACAAGAAAGCAGTTCATAAACCAAACATTTGCAGCTGACACCATATTGATAAACATCAGCACGGCATAGCAACTTGTAAACTATTAGCAACATTTTGACGTGGTATATACCTCAAGAGAGGGCTGTTTATATGGAAAGGTCTTGTAAACATGGTAAACACAACCGTATTTGAGCGTAGCATAAGCGTTCCTCACATTTCTGAGTCGATAAAATATCTGCTCTAATGAAACAGTTCAGTCTCCCTGGTTGCCCCAGGCTGTTTGTATGAGTGGAAAACAATTTGTGTGAACCATCAATATCTTATGAGGAAAATGAGGTGTCTCTACCTGCTGTCAATCACGTTCAGAAAGCTTCCCATCTTGGACTAGCATTCAGACATTGTAGTCTAGGCAGCTAGCGTATGAGTTTTGGGGATTATGGTGTGCATCGTATTTGTTAGGATTTTCAAGACAGATTAGATTCTCCAAACTGCTTTCCACCCAAACTGCTGTCTGTACATTTTACAACAGGAAACATCTTTTTCTGACTTCTTAGTTGAACTATCGAGTTATCAGCATTACTAGAAAGTTCAACTAAGAAGTCAGAAAAAGATGATTCCTGTTGTAAAATGTACAGACAGCAGTTTACAACAGGAATCATCTTTTTCTGACTGCTTAGTTGAACTATCGAGGTTTCAGGATTACTAGAATGTTCTGCGCACCCTGTCAGCCTGACAGTGTGTCTGTTTTCATCGTGACTAGGGATGGACAGGAGAGTGACACACAGGCAAACCTCTTTAATACCCCACAAATGCACAATCGATAGGGGAATAAAAAAAAAATATATAAAAAAAAAGATAGCAGGTGTTTCACAAACAAGCACTTTAGACACAACAAAAGAACTAGAAGAAGGCCATGTCTGCATCTCCTAGCAAGCTGGACCTGATGCTCAGTGAGAGAAATGAGGGACATATACATTCATGTGTATGATACATTCTGATCTTGCTGACTCTATTTAAAATACTGCAGGATTAATGTTGGGCAAAACCTTGGATAGATGTTTGAAATGCTTAACATATCTGGACCCTTCTGTAACCAACACAGCATATAACTTCATTTCTGACCAATTTGAGTTGGACCTGTATCTAGGGGTAGGAATGTAATGAATCAGATCAGAGAAAACATTTAGGGTCTGATACTTACACTGTACAGCGCTAAGATCAGATGAAAAAGTCTCACTCCTGACATCTAACTCTATCATGTATAATTCCCACAACATTCTCAGTGAGCACAAACTTTGGTTGAAACAAGTTGGAACTTTATCTGGACCACTTATTATGGGAAAAAAACAAGAAATAAAAATGAAGCGCATTCCAAATCCAGAAATAAAATTTTCTACCTAAGCTCTTACCTAAGACAAAACACACATGCTCCCATGTGGTGAAGAAAAACTCTCATGACTTTATACACACGGTACAAAAACAAGTGTGGTTTTAGAACTCTAATAAAAACTTGAAAGCTCCTGGTTACACGAACATACTTAATTATATAGTATGTCGTTATAGAAAGAAAATCCTTAATAATCACATGATCCGGTGTCACCCAGATGAGGATGAGTTCCCTTTTGAGTCTGGTTCCTCTCAAGGTTTTTTCCTCATTTCACTCAGAGAGTTTGATCTTGCCACAATCGCCTCTGGCTTGCTCATTAATGTTAATAATAATTAGGATTTTAAGCTTTATGATTTTTATATTCCTATAAAGTTGTTTTACGATAACATCCCTTGAAATCCCTATACAAATGAAATTGAATTGAATATAGAGTTCATTCACAGCTCTTCCTCCTTTTAATAAAAACACACACATGAAGAGTTTCCCCTTTACTTCCACTTTAACCTTAGCATGATCAAACTTTGCTTGCCCAGGGCTAGAAAGTGAAATAAAGGAAAAAAAAAAATCACACTGCACTTCACTCATGCGCAAGCCCACTGAGAGCAATTACTTTGAAAACACAAAAATGGGACAAAGTCCAGAGTTTCAGATGGAGAATCAGAACCCCTGGTGACTAGCCGAGAAAAGCCTGAATGGGAGAAGTCTCTATGTCTTTATCTCCTGCTGCTATACACCACCCTCATCTCCACCAATTAACATAACACACAGATTGAATTACACTTCCTGTTGTGTGGGAACCCTATCCTATTGACATAAAACAGAGACATATTAAAATTTATAATAATATTAAAATTGATTAGACCGAGACAGCGCTATAGACAGAGGTGACTTATATACAGAGCTGCTCCGCAGGACCAAGAGACAACGTTTCCCTTCTTCCCGTCCTTGGTAATACACCTCATTCCAGTCTCCAGCTAATTATTTCTATTACATTTCAATCTACCAGAGCTGCAGGGAAGGGCGCTTGCTAAATTAGAGGGCTTTTGTAACATTATCCATTAGAAGCAATAGAATTTCGGAGTGGTAATCAGATACAATCTGGCCAAACTTGTGCTGCATGCCTGATCGGCTTGTCCTAATAGAACATCTTAATTTCACACAGGATGAGAGGAACAAGCATTACTCTGGTAGGGACAGAAGTCTGATTAATCAGGAAAGGTTATGTGTGTGTGTTTGTGTGCGCGCATCAAACAAATACACACAATACAAACTTCACAAAATACAATATAACTTCACACCCACTGCACAAACTTTGCACACAAAAGTATATTCATTCTCATTTTACTTATATAATCATGTCATTGTGCTCACATGTCAAATGTGACTGATATTTTCATTTTTTCCTCTATATTTTGTCTATACCTTGAACAGCCTTCCACTTTATTGTACAGTGAATTGAATTTATTCATGCATTTATTATTATTTTATTTTTGTGTATTATCTTATTTTTTAAATTATGATTGGATAATTATTGGGCAGCACGATGTTGCAGTCATGATACTCAGGTTACTGACTGTGAGAGTTTCACATGTTCTTCACAATGGTTTACTGAAGGTTCTCCGGTTTCCTCTCACTTCCCATAAAAACACGTTTAGTTAAACTGTAAGTTCTCTAAATTCTGAGTGTGTGACATCAGAAAGTGACAAGTTCATACATTTACAAAGTTAAAAATCTCCTCTGCTGGACCTGTCAATCATCACACATAAAGATGATCGGAATCTCTCTCCTTATTAAATCTGGACTTAAAACCCACCAGTTGTCCCAAGAGTTCAATATAACTGCAACTTTTTTTTTACTTTTGTGCTTGTTGTTTTTGCTTATATATCTCTATCTATCTATACTTTGTCTGATCTGCATTTTTATATCGTAATGCAATTTGTCCATTGTTAAAAGTGTTATCCAAATAAAAGTAAATGAAATTAATCTTTCCAGGCTTTTTCTTTTCTTTTTTTTCCGAACTTATTTACCGTTAATTTAAGTTTGTAGTCTAACAAACTCTACTTTGTATTCATTTTGAGATCACACGACACTTTAACTCCACACAATTATGCACATTCAAATAATGGCTGACCAGAACTCATTTTTAAAGCAATGGGGTAAACTACTTTTCTTGACATACATGATATACATTATACATGACGTATAACATCAATTCATTCTATTTTAGTTCCAGGTTGTAACACTACAAAATGTTTAAGGTGGGATGAATATTAAAGAAAGGCACTCTATATTCATTATATAACAGATCAATTATTTCGGTGTCTGTAATAATTTTGGTCCTGTCTGCAAATAATTAATTCATGCTTTCATAAAATACACTCTATCTTTGAAAGTTTGAAAGTTTTCTTTGTTCCCTTGTGACATGGGCAAGTTTACTGTGCTTCTATAACTAAAACCTTTCCAAACTATGTCAAAACATACACAAGCTCACAAGAGAGATATTGCACATAAACACACACAAACACACATAAACACACATAAACACACACAAATAAACACACACACACACACACATACACCAAAACGTTGGCCGTCTTAGTGCACTGGCCCGCAATGTCTCTTAGGTACCCGAAACAGAATAAAATCGATAGCAGCGTCGGATGAAAGGCCTTAAATAAATATTGCATGCTGGGCAACTTTGTATGGAGAAGTAAATGTAGAAAAAAGGGTGTGGGGGTAAAAATGCGGGCTAGACCAGGCTCTTGGAACTAGCTACTGTAGCGAAGCGGATGGGCTGGTGCACTGAGGGAGCGGCAAAGAGATGGCTAGCAGTGCGTAGCTGAGGAAGAGGTCATCTGCAATGAAAGATCTACCTGCTGCTTCATCCAGGGAAAAAAGTCTTGTACTTTGATTAGGTTTGGTTAGTAATGCATGTCTGTCATCCACCAGAGACTTGTGCTCTCAAGAGAGGGAAATCCTGGTCTATATGTATCACGTAAATTAAGACTACAATCTTTTTTTTTTTTACCCAACAATAAGGACATAATAAGCGCTTTAAAGCCCATATTGCTGCAAATAGCACTTTATTTTCCAGTATGGTAACTATGGCAACGTGTTATATTGGTAGTATGCCTGGACACAGCATTTTCTTTAAAAGTCAATATAGAATAATTCTAGCATTTTCCCTCTACTTACTCACTATATTTAGCCACAATTGCATGTATTTACTTAAGCATCCATTTATATTTACAATTATTATGTCACTTCTTACCATTAAGTTCCAAAGTTTGCATGCTACTTTTCACGTTACTATGTACATAACCAGTATTCATCAAGTACTACTGTACAAAACACAGTACAGTACATTTTACATTTCCAACATACCTATTAAATACCTATTAAATGTTGAAACAGAGAGATGAAATTGTACCAGGAAAAAGGATAAAAGGGAAAGTGACGTGACATACAGCTAAGTATGGTAACCCATACTCAGAATTTGTTCACTGCGTTTAACCCATCCAAAGTGCACACACACAGCAGTGAACACACACACACCGTGAACACACACCCGGAGCAGTGGACAGCCATTTATGCTTCGGTGCCCGGGGAGCAGTTGGTGGGTTTGGTGCCTTGCTCAAGGGCACCTCAGTCGTGTTGCCGGCCCGAGACTGGAACCCAGAACCTTAGGGTTAGGAGTCAATCTCTCTAACCATTAGGCCACGACTTCCCCCAAATGGTACGTATAAATTTTCCACCAAATGGTACGTATCAATTTTCAGTATCAAAAATCATTCTCTTTAGTGTTTCAAAAATAAAGATTGTTAAAAAAACAATAAGCAATCTGCAAATGGTGCAAAGAAGCATCTAAAGTAAGAAAAGTTACAATTACAAATAACACTCCTAGTGTTGCCTTGGTGTAAGTGTGAATGACAGTAACACAGCAAAACACATGAACAAACAACAAGAGCAAATAAAACAACCTCAACAAAACCTTTCCGATTAGTTGTGCATGTAGCTATGTTGCTGTGTTTGTGGTTTTGCTTTTGTCCTTCTGTTTCTAGAAGCCTTTTTTTGCCTTTTTTTAATGAGCTTTGCACATACAGTACAGGCCATTATAAAAAGACAAGATTATACACAGCTATTTCAAAGCCTCTACACATTTACACCACAAACACATTCATGCACAAAACTACTGATATGAATGATAGGGATTTGTAAAGATACAGTACAGTAAATTTCCTTGACATTTGGAAGAAAATGGGAGGTCATCATTTGACAGTAATTGCATACAAATCTCTTAAGGTTTGCTTTTAGACATCTTGGGTTTTTCTAATTACAAGTCTACCCAAAAGCATCCTTGCTGCAAAGAAGAAAAAAAGTACAGGAAACGTGACATAGCTGTTAATTTAATCGTTTTTTCCCCCATTGTAATTAGCCATAGATTTTCTGAAAAGGATGCAGGAGAAGGACAAGTATCCACTTATTACTGTCAAACACTAACACATCATCATTCTTACTTCAATACGTTCAAGGAGCTGTCAAAGGAATATCAGGGACTGGTTATAAAATATTTAAATATTAATTTTGAGTTGATGGACCAGCCTGTTTCAGAATAATTATGGATAAGAAATGTGGACAAAAACAAAACAAAGACACAAACAATTCACTTCAATTCAATTTTAGTTGGTTGTTTAGCACTTTTAACAATGGACGCTGTTTTAATGCAGCTTTACAGAATCTAAGAAATATTTCAAGGTTTAATATTAGACTAATATTAATATTTATATTTATTCCTAATGAGAAAGCCTGAGGTGATGGTGGCAAGGAAAAACTCCCTGAGATGATATGAGGAAGAAACCTTGAAAGGAAACAGACTCAGAAACTCATCCTAATCTGGGTGACACCAAAGAGTGTGATTATAAATCATTATAAACACCAGAGTGTGATTATAAATCATTATAAACCCCAGAGAGTGTGATTATAAATCATTATAAACACCAGAGTGTGATTATAACTCATTATAAACACCAGAGTGTGATTATAAATCATTATAAACACCAGAGTGTAATTATAAATCATTATAAACTCCAGAGTGTAATTATAAATCATTATAAACCCCAGAGAGTGTGATTATAAATCAATAAAAACCCCAGAGAGTGTGATTATAAATCATTATAAACACAAGAGAGTGTGATTATAAATCATTATAAACACCAGAGAGTGTGAGTGATCAGGCAAATTGTCCTGGATATGCATGAAATAATAAATGTGCATATTTGTAGACAGAGACAGACAGACCAACAGACCGAAAGAAAGAAAGAAAGAAAGAAAGAAAGAAAGAAAGAAAGAAAGAAAGGAACAAAGGAACAAAGGAACAAAGGAAAAGAAAGAAAGACAGGATGTATGGAAGGAAGGAAGAGAGGATAGAAGGAAGGAAGGAAGGAAGGAAGGAAGGAAGATAGGAAGGAAGGAGGGAAGGAAGAACACATGACATTTAATCAACATATCAAAACATAAATAACTTGAAAATTAGGATTAAATTAAAACAAAAAAGAAGGGACTAAGCTGATGATACTGTATGATGCCTGGTGGTCTATATAAAAATAAGAAATGGGGTTTGATGCTTGCACCAACACATATGAAGAAGTAAAAGATGGCACATTCCCAACATTAGAGAATTTGGAGACTTTGTACAACTAAACTTGAAAACCCTTGCACTGACTCACAATCTTAAGAGTAAAACATCTACACAATGAATGCCAACTGCATCATGGTCAGTGATTCTATCTGATGGGAAATCACAATCTTTTGTTTCAGAATTCACTTAATCATGTAGTGTTGAAGAATCAGAAATATTTTACTGGATTAGGCAGAAATACTCAGATATACTCTGGCCTCCAGGACAGACACCTTTGTATGATATAGTTGCTAAGATTTTACCTTTCCAGGACATGCCCACTTCTGTGATTGTGACTTACAGTATGTGACTTATGTTTTCTCCATTCCAAAATTAATAGTTTAACTTATATCTTGTACAAAGAAAAGTTGGCTCACTGAAGGAAATTATATCATTGCTTATGAAATATAATAGAGCTTAATGACAGTCGATCGTCTAGTTCGGAGCATTGCCTTTCTGTTAAGAACATTTAAGGACATTTTTAAATGCAATGATATTTAAGAAAATGCATCAGCTGGTTGGTAACATTCCAGATAAATATTATAATCTACAAGCACTGTTATAATCACATGAGATTTTAAACGAAATCAAACTCACCTGGATCCACTTGTCAGGAATAGCCATGGCCAGCCTGTAGTCAAAGCCACAGCCTCCCTCCTGAACAGGTCGACAGAGCATGGGCATTCCGGACACGTCCTAAAAACAGAAAATCAAATGAAATTTATAAAAAAAAATTCTGCCATAATGATTTCTGACATCTGAAATGTTATATTTAGCCTCCAGCTAAGAGTAGGTTGTAAGGACTTTTATTTGGTTCTTAGCTTTTGTTTATTTTAATATCTTTCCTTATTTTTCATTTCATATACTGTATACTGTATACCACTGATTCTTCTGCTTTACTTATTCAGTTACAAGCTCTCTTCTCACCGAGATTTACTAATTTATTAAGCTACAAATGGTTGCATATTGTGGATTTCTACTGCTTGTTGTTTCTCTATGGTTCACTTGACTGGTTGGTGTATGGCTAAGTGGCTTGGCTAACATAGCAGGGTGAGAGGTTTCATGTTCATAAATGAGGCTTCCCATGGTTTCTACTGGATGCCTACTCTTTGCCCCCTTTTTTGTTTGTTCTTTTTTGTTATTTTTTCGGATGATTTGGGCTATGGTGTACACCAAAAATACAAAAAAATGTTGCAGGAGCAGGCAGATTTTCACTTCCATGCAGGCTGGACCAGTGTTTGGATAGAAGCTTACAGGCTGTAATGGCCTCATTTATTACCCTAAGAACACATTGGGTGCTTGAGTAATTTGGATATATTTTGGGGAACAGAACAAACTGAGTTTGCTAGAAAATATTTGGAGCATGAACAACCAAATGCGATACTGTAACTGATCAAACGTTCTACGTGTAACTGATCAAAAGAGACTGGTAGGGTTGGTCAAGAGAGTCTGAGTAAAGAGTTTGTATATAACTGAACAACTCCAAATTCTGTTGCTTATGTTCTTGTCCTTACTTTCTGGCTACCTTTATGACATGGTCATCACTTGGCATCACCTGATGCTTTTTATAAATCCACTGCTCCACCAGATCTTACTGTTCATCATAGCTCATCATATTCCATATACTGTCCCAGTCATCTCTACAAATGGATAAAGTTAGCAAATCATCAATTCTAGCACTATAGAGGGAATTCATTACCGTGCCTTTCATCCTTAGCCCTGCTGTGTCTATTATGAAAAAAGCCTTAAATGTAAACCATTTTGAACCTGCTACTGAAACTTTAATCAGTGTACTATATCTGAGGACAGCCTCATTAAAGCTATTGCTTGCTTTCTCATTCCTTAACGTTGTATGAATTCTGAAACCTCCTGCCGCAATATCAGCGTTTTCCAGCGCCATTTCTTTGTTAATCTTTAAATCTCCGGCTCAGCTCAACTCAGTCTTCATCATGTTCTTTATTTCTGATATACTTTATTTGACCAGGTGGTCCCTCTGAAAGCGAGACCTGCTTGCACAGTGCTTTTAAAAAGTCTGCACTTTTAAATCACTGAATGACATCTTGAGTAAATTTATAGGGAATCTGGCTTCAGAAGCTTATTCCGAGCAGCTGTTGATTATACACCTGTTCATTATTTATTACCTCTTGTTTTAATGGTTGTTACTGGCTGTAACTTTCTTATTTCATCATCTCTCTATAGATTCTTTCTGCTTAGATTTTTCAAGACAAATGTAATGAAGTATATTAGCAGTACCCCTCACTCCTGCTCCATTCAGCACTTATATTTTATAATATCCTTCTAAACAGACCTCTGTCTGTCTTTTCTCTCATCGTCTGTAATCTGATTTCTGAGCTTAGACACAAATCTAATTCATCCATCTGCCTGTTTGATCTTGCTTCTGCCTCTTCTATTAGCAAGTATTTTCAGACATCTGTGCTCTTATTCTGTACTCTGCCTCATTATCAAGCCAGTTGGTTATGATTATGTTCCTACCACTGAGAAAAGTGCTAAACCTGAAGCATTATTGATCTATTTCCTAACTCTTCTTCACACCCAAATTGTTAAAAATGTCTGTAGCCTCTTAACTCTAATCTTTCTTCATCAATAACAATCATTATGATCCATTTCAACAGGGTTTTGTAGACTTCAAGGAACAAAGACAACACTTTTCTTTGCCTTAAATGACCTCTTCAGTTTCATTATTACTGTAATTTTTCTTAGTTTTTAACAACAGTTTTCTCTTTCCCTATTATTTTTAGTACTGTTGACATCAATACTGCTTTTGTGTTATTTAATGCTACATTACTAAACAATATCACCTTCATGTCCTGAATAAGTACAGCAAGGTATACCACAAAGATCAGTTCTTGGTCCAACCTTTTCCATTAATCAGGTTTCAATGCAAAATTATAAAATTCCCCACAACATATTTTCAGTTATGTTAGTAATCCACACATTTGTATGTGTAGCAAATCTACCACTTCCCTGCCACTCCCTACCTTTATGTCATCTATTAAGTGGATGAACCTTTCCTCATGCTGAACTTTGTTTTTGCTTTCTTAACATACCAGCTTAGTTACTTCACCTCTTTCTCGATGCATTTAAAATTAAGCAGCGAAAATTCCAAAAACCAATCACACTTACAGTATATTCTGTATTTTTTTTATTTAGGATCTATGAATCTAGAGACACCTATGTAGCCAAGTTTCTCCAACAATAAACCATCTATACTTTTTTCCCTTAATTCATAGTGGACGTTTTTACAGCAGATCTTTCAGCATGAAGTCATCAAGCTTGCTCTGCCAACTCATCCTTTGATTAGTGGTGAAGCAAACTGTGCAGCAAGCTTGGGTATAAGACAGATACATCACAAATGAACCAATTTACTATTATATACAGTACATAACAACAAGAATAATAACAACTACAGCAATTATCATTGTTACCGTGTTATTATTATCATTATTGTTAGTTTCTAAAGCACTAGGATTATGCTAAACTATCAGAACCAACATTTTATACACACAAATAAAAAACAAACAAACCTAATTTAGTTGGATTTATAAACAAAGCTGAGTTACTACTGTATCTCAACAAGTTATTGTTCTCTAATTAAAAAAGCGAGAAGTGAGTCAAATGAGCAAGTGTTTTCTTAGATAGTAAGACGCCGCCACTGAGCACTAATTTAATGCGCTCTGCTTGTTTGACTCTGTAGGTTAATTCTTTCTTTGTGGACATAGACTAATATAGCTCTGCTGACAGGAAGGGTAGTGAACCGAGAAGAGAAGCATTGTTGGGATGTAGGATGATAGCACTGTTTCCTGTGAGGAGTAATGAGGAGAAAGAAATAGCACCACTGCACTACAAGAACTAGTATACTGTACATTCTGTAAATAAGAATAAATTTAACGCAAACACTGGCACACACAATAAAACCACCATACCTCAGCTATAGTTATGCAGTCTTCATACAGGGTGTGTAGAATATGGTTGGCTAGCATGAGGTAGACTAGTGAGTCCTCATCAACATGGAGCCCAAAATACTCTGAATATGAGCCTGAAAATCCTGAACCTTAGTATAAAAGAATTTAAAAATAAGATACAAAAAGATTGGCAAGTACATTTAGTTTCGCATAGCTCATATACAGCACTTATTAGATTGATAGACCTAAATTAAATATTTTACCCATAAAATACATTTTAATTATTTAATTTTTTTATGCTACCATATGTTATCAAATTTTCCAATTTCTCTTTAAGTTGCCAGTGATTTGAAGGAAAAACAGCACAGAACAGGAAAAAAGAAATTCTTTGCTTTAGAGATTATTCTTCACTAGCTATTTCAATTAATTTTATATAATTTTAGCATAATTGGTACATGTATACAATATTACTTGGTAACAATTAAAGGAAACAAGGCTTTACATACCGACACCATGATGATGGTAGAGCATGGAGGTAATTCCATCAAACCTAAATCCATCAAAACGGTACTCCTCCAGCCACCAGCGCAGGTTTGACAAGAGAAAACGCAGCACCTCCCAGCTGAAAGACAGACAGACAGACAGACAGACAGACAGGCAGATTTTAAAGTTATAAGGATCCATTTTGGTGAAAAAAACGTGTGTCTAAATATTCTGAACCAGGTATTCAAGGCTCATGTTTTTGTATGAGCAATTGCAGAACTGACTCTCAAAATGATTGGCACTGTAAGTCATGCAACATTTCACCTTTTGAGACCTACTGAAAAGGATAGTCATGGAAGGCTCATATTCTGGTTAAAGAAAGCAGAGTTCCTGGCAATGCAATCAATAGGACTGATATCTTTAACTTTTCATTCACTGCATTCCTTTGATTCCATTTTTATTTTGTTCTAACATTTTTATAGAATGCTTGTCTAAAAATTACCCTTGCTTTGTTGTGAATTTCATTGTCATGGTTGCTGAGCCATGCTGAGGTAACACTGCACACTGAGTTCTGGAAACAAACCTCACTGCTGCTGAAAACATCCCCACAACATGATGCTACTGCCACCAAAGAAAATGAATGAGCCAAGTGGTGACTGGTGATTGGTTTTCTCTAGATATAGACTACATCAGGTTACATCAGTCCTGAGTGTCATTCAGGTAAGTTCAGTTGAGCAATTGTGCACCTTTTACCAAGGTGTGACTTCCAGTTGTCACTCTACCATAAAGACCTGGCTGGTCTATAGATCAGGTCTGGGCAGGATGAAAAAAATAACCAAAAAACTATCAAACCAAAAGATTTGCTTCGTTTGGCTGGTTGGCTAGCCCTGTTCAAAATGACCTGGCACCTTCAACGCTGGCAAACTCTTTGGTACCCTTCTCTAGACTCTAATGTTTTCAGTGGAAAAATAAGATCTTTTCCTGCTTGTAAAATCTTTATAGTGAATGCAGAAATGAACATTCTGGTGAGCTACAAAATCAATTATCTCAATCATGAGGTTTAGCAGAGAGGAGAGAAAAAAAATCCATATGCTGTGTTGGATGGATCCTGATGGTGAATACTTGTGACTAACCATTTTGAGAATCCTGCACACCTTCATTCTCCATGAGTAAGCCCTGTGTAATGGGCATGTTGCCATAGAAACGCTGCTAAAATGTGATGGCTATAGTCCTTGACTGTTATGCATGTTGCACATAAAATAGGTTAAAGTATCTCATCCATATAAGCACAGCAAATTAAAGGGTCCTTAATGTATCTCGTCTGTAAATTGTGACCATTTTAAGTCTAAATGCTGTCCTTGACTTTTCATTTTAAAGCATGCCAGCAACGATTTAATGCTAAACATATGAAGTCTGTTTCTGCATCTCCTAAAATGTGTTCAACGCTGTGTGATCGCAAACCCTTTTCAAAAAAAAGATCGACAAAGGTGCCAGGGACCAGAATGTGATAAAATATTACAATGCAGCATCTTTTCAATTATCTGACACTCACCATCCCACCTGCAAGTCTGCAGCGCTATTGTCAGGGATCAGATAACATTAATACAATATCAGGTGCCCCAAACTATCATCTAGAGTCATGTGATGCATCGTCGCCTCAGCACACAGCACACTCAGCATTCTCTGATTTGCTGAGCTAGTCAGGTACATTCATGTATGTTAAATCAAATATATGGATACAAGTATACTGGAAAAGTGCAAACCCTTCCCTCCACCCATCTACATGTACAGACAGACACAGACACACACTCCTCTCAGTGCAGTTGTGCTTTCCACAATCGGTCCTGCATTGGGGGGTAGAGTGGTGCTGGGAGAGATTGCCGTTTGTTAAAACTGCTGATGTAGATATCCCTGGTTTGCTTTTATAAAAGAAGGTGTGAACTGCGAGTTCCCATTCCCCCAGCGAGGGGCCTGAAGTGATCCGATAAGCGTGGAGCTGAAGCGGCCACCGGCCGGTGTGTGATGAATAGATTAGCTTCTGTCTGACACCACACAAAGAGCCGGCGCACACCGTGTTCTCAAGAGAGTGAGGGAATAGCTACGGTGAGCAGTGGACCCGTTACAAAACCACACCACTGCATTACAGCCTAAAGCATGGCTATTAATCAATAGAGCAGCTTTCTGTGGAGAGCAAGTGGCCCTCTTAAAGGCTGAGAAACCATGAATGGTATTATTTTACTTCCAAAAACTGATTGCCATTAAATACTTCTATTTTTACCAGAAACATGGGTTGCTAAATCCCAGCTTTTTATTGGCAGTGTGAATTTAGTTAAGCCTTAACTATTGTGGATTTTTGTGGAATCAAGATCTACAGCACCATATAGAAGAAAAATACACAGAAGTGACAAAAAGCCTATCAGTGACAGTTGTGACTGGTAATTAAATACCTCATAGATTTTATGTGCACCGGTGCAATTTCTCAGGCCAATTTGCTGACAGATCCATAACATGCCATCAACAACACAAGACAGAGTGCATGTGAAATGCAGTAGCAGCTGTAAAGAACACAAATGAGGTGGATTATTTATTCTATCATCCGTTTTTTTCATGCCTTTGGAGGAGAAACTTTTAATAGATGAAGACGTATACAGTACACCATCTAATCAAAGCACACAAAAGTAGAGATGTAAAGTATAGGTGCAAAAAGCGCTAGAAAAAAGTTTACGTACAGGAGCAAGGTCCTTCCTGTTCAGATGCTGGGAACTTTTAGATATTTTTCCTTTTGATGTTTTCTGTACCTTGCCTGGATGCTCTGTCGATAGAAATCCTCTAGGCTCTCTCAGCC
Source organism: Tachysurus vachellii (assembly GCF_030014155.1). Taxonomy (NCBI): domain Eukaryota; kingdom Metazoa; phylum Chordata; class Actinopteri; order Siluriformes; family Bagridae; genus Tachysurus; species Tachysurus vachellii. Next base: position 14,045,067 of record NC_083474.1, read on the forward strand.
TTTGACACTGTTCATGGCCTACAAAGCACCTGATACCTTTGTACACTGGCCAGCAGCTTCAGAATCTGTAAAGCTGCAGTTTGATTGGCTCTCTGCGCTTTTATGTCTGAACACCAAGGAAAAAAAAATAACTTTCAAAAGACATCATGTGTTTGAAAGTATAATAATTATGTCAAAAGTGTGTAATAATTGGCAATGTTTAAGAACAAAATCTTGAGGTCTGACTTTTAAGATAAATCTGTTTAATGGAAAAGGAAGCAATGCAAAGAGCTCGGAAGTGAAACAATCAGAAATTCTATTGTAAAAACTGACTGCTGTATACAGTACGTGGAACAATAAAATGCCAACAGATGTAACTAACATACTTCACAGCGGTAAAACATTTGTCAGGCAAGGTTCTGAAGCTTGCAAAGAAATATATGTAATACACAATCTTGTCTCTCACCATTTTTGTGACCTACTGAGTCAAAGAAATGATTGGAGCAAGTTTTTTTTATTTTTTATTTTATTGTGTCAAAGGCTGCAGTAAGGTCTTACAGAACGAGGATAAAAGCACCGTAGTCTGTTGAGAGCAGACCATTAGTGACAGATGCTGTCTCAATGCTAGGTAGATGACAGAAATCAGATTACAAAGGCTCAAAGAGGTTGTTTCAGGTAAGGTAACTCCGTCACTGGGTGGCCACCACTCTATTTTCTAGCATTTTTTTTCTTTTTTTCGAATGGGAGGTTAGAAGTGTTCAAGAACCTTAAGAATTGCTGTCACTACAACAATTTTGGGGCAGAGGCACAAAACCTGATTCAAGGAACTTACTGATGAGGTGGAAATTGGTGCACAGAATAATAGATGAGCAGGTGTTAATGATGGAGTTTGGGTCAAGATGAAGCTGGCTGGTGCAGGAAGTAGATTTAGTAATGAATCTGTATCAGAGAGTACAAAGAGATTCAAGGGCCACTCAGAGCAGCAGAGTAAATAGGAAATGAGGGAATAAATGTTGGTAGACTGCACTAATTTTATCATTAAAGAAATGATGGAAAAAGCTTCAGAGTGGGTCAGCCAGTGAGAGGCAGGTTAGAGAGCTCAATCTGCCTCTGTTGATAAGGGAGGAATAAGAAGAGACAGGAGAAGCATTATTGTATTACTTAAATGCAAATGGTTGTGGTAGATCGATCGCAGCACAGGCACTGAGGCTGACTGACTGTCACATAGTCACACACACAGGTACTATCTTACACTCACACACACACACGCCCTCACACACACGCCCTCACTCACACGCCCTCTCTCACACGCCCTCTCTCACACGCCCTCTCTCACACGCCCTCTCTCACACGCCCTCTCTCACACGCCCTCTCTCACACGCCCTCTCTCACACGCCCTCACACACACGCCCTCACACACACGCCCTCACACACACGCCCTCACACACACGCCCTCACACACACGCCCTCACACACACGCCCTCACACACACGCCCTCACACACACGCCCTCTCACACACGCCCTCTCACACACGCCCTCTCACACACACGCCCTCACACACACGCCCTCTCTCACACGCCCTCTCTCACACGCCCTCACACACACGCCCTCACACACACGCCCTCTCTCACACGCCCTCTCTCACACGCCCTCTCTCACACGCCCTCTCTCACACGCCCTCTCTCACACGCCCTCTCTCACACGCCCTCTCTCACACGCCCTCTCTCACACGCACTCTCTCACACGCACTCTCTCACACGCACTCTCTCACACGCACTCTCTCACACGCACTCTCTCACACGCACTCTCTCACACGCACTCTCTCACACGCACTCTCTCACACGCACTCTCTCACACAACTACAAATTTCCGGTACAGTGACCACTTACTGTTTTATAGTTCCCTATAAAAAATATAGAATTAAGGTAGATAATGGCACAGAATTACTGATGTAAAATGCAGGAAAATTTTATTACTTAATATAAAGTATTATGTTCAAGCTATACTGCACCCTACAGTATTCCTCAATGTCCTTGTACCTGTGTGACTAACTTACACTTAGCTTATTCACTGATAATTCTCCTTCTGTCTCAGCTTTTTGTACAGTATCACTGAATGTAAGAAAGACATTATATAAATTGAAATTATCATTGTAAAATTTCTACAATCTATAAATCATTCCTGTCACTTCACAGAACATGCTCTATAGCCTGGTTCTGTTACACTGAGAAGACAAATCACAGGGAATAATGCTAAATCTCAGACTTCATTAACCACAGCAGCAGCAGGGCCTTATTTGCATCCTACGTCCCTGAAGTGGTGACTCCACCCTGGCTAACCCAGCCTGAGACTGAGTGAGAACTGATTGAAATCCCCAGATCCTCAACATTACAGTCAACCAGCAGATAAGAACAAATAAATTTACCACCTTGACAGGTCATTTCACAAGAGGCGTAACGGCGAAACGACGGAACTTGACAGGCTGAGGAATGGTGAACAGCCGGGCCTTGTGGGAAACGATGACTGAGGCGTCTCATTTCACGCTTCTCACACGCCGCTCCTGGAGTGCTGGCAAAACGGCTTTCTCGCTCATTCAATAAGAGACAGGCATGGCGGATTAATGTTTATTGCTTAAGGGATGAATCATGCTCGGGCAAAACGATGTGACATGTGCCATCCCAGTGTCATTTTTGTGTCATAAAGAGATTTCTGGATGCAGTGCAAAACTGTCAAAATTAGCATTCTCTATTGACACCCAGATGTGTCTCCTGCTGATTTCAGACATTTGTCTCAATAGAAAGTTTATTAAGTCACACAGAGATGCATGGGGTGGGGAGAAATGTGCAATGCGTGTTAATATAATAAATGTTCTGAGCACAATTTTTTCTTTAACTGAGAAGGGCGTCTTGGGCATTGTACAATACACAAAGAGACACTGCCTGAAGCTTCCCCAGACTCGCTATAGGAAATCATTCACAGTGTTGCCACATGATCCGATATTACTAGTTAAGCACATCAAGCATGGCCATGGTGCTCTTATAATGGCACCTTATTGTCTAGTCATAAATAAACTAAAGGCACCAGTAAAGCAATGTAGAATTCTAATAAACATCTACAAAAATGCAAATGAAGCAACAGAATGGAGAGAAATGCAAATGAACCAAAAGAGAGACAGCAGGCTGAAATCACACATTTGAAGTGGACTTCGCTCCGCTGGGCAGACAGGGCACAGGCCACCATGCTAGCCAAGAGGGTGACAACAAATCAGGCCTGGAGCTCTAATTTACTTCGCTTTCACATAGTGTTCTTGCACTGCTTTGAGAAATCCTATTACAAGAAGCATAGCAACTAAGCTCACGCCTTTAGGCTAGTTACCTCAACATTAAAAAAACAAATTTCACAAGCATTCATATAAATGCATTTTCATACAAATGCTGATAAGCAGTGGTAGATGCTTTGCATTTTTCTCTTTCTAACACATCTGGGGTTAAGTCCATGTACTGTACTAACCCATCTGTCTGAGGAATGCTGCAATGACCTACCAGCTGCATGGACTTTCAATAACGGATTAACTTTAGCCAGAGCAGAACCTACCCATTAGCCACAGACTACATTTGGTGATAAGTGACATGGTGTTTAAAAAAACAAGACCATGTGAACCTCTAATGCAACTGAGGCAATTATGTTTTTGCTACAGAACAGACAGAGGGGTTTTATATTCATGTGTGTTTATGTGGATTTTATAGAAGTAACAGTGAGCCTCTGGGGTCTTGAGTGGCACAGCATGAAAAGATTTGCCCTGTCGCTGGTAGAGTGCATCTCAGAAACTCCACAGATATCTATTGCTCCCAGAAAACAAAACAGGTCCTGAGCTTTGAATGGGAGGGACGGCGTTACTTTCTCTCTACCTGTCAATCCTTTCGACACTCGTGGAAGTTCATGTGCTTGTGTATGTGGAAGAGGGCAGATAGTGTGTTTATCTGAATTGTGTGAGCAGAAGCACGTTAGCCTTTTCATAGCTGTTGTGTGATTTGGGGAGGGCTAAGGAGCAGGTCGGAATTAGGGGGTTGTAAAAAGGTTGTTAAAAGGTCATTCAAATCCCTTGAGCAAGGCCCAGAACATTCAAATGGTATAAATGAGATAAATATAAGTTGCTCTGGATAAGAACATCTGCCAAATGCCATTAATGTATATGTAATCTGTTAACTTATTTGCATATGAGAAGAATCCTGTATTTGGTCAAAGATACACTTTTCAATAGATGCACTGTATATGCTTACAATTACTCAAAGTCTCTCATCTCCTTCTCATGCATCCTGTCCATCATGGCAATAATGAGATAGTGACAATGACCTTAACTATTCTAAGAATTAATATTAAATATTACAGTTATTCATGAGTCGGTTATTAGTTATAAAGGTTATGCAGTACATTATATGGCCTTATAATATATTAAAATAGCGCACTTGTGTTACCACGTGATTAGATATCAAGACATTATTGGAGCTTTAGGAGACATTATTACCATATAGAAACATAAAGATATACAAGGAATATGTAAATTCATTGCCACCATACAAAGATTTATGATTTATGTAAAATTATTTATGAATTAGAAAGAGTTACTAAAAACTGCACTGTGCTCAGAATATTTCTGGAGAAACAGGATGTTTGAGCTGTGCTAGCAAAGTGCTTATGATGCTGAAGGAATTGAAATCCCCTCACTGTATGGGGTTGTAAGTTCAGGGAGTGCAGTTGAGTTCTTCACAAGTTTCCTCATATCACGGCTGCCATAGCAACAAGCACCCATGTTAAAAGTGATGGCATTAAGTTAAAACATCTTTCAGACATCCGGACATTTTCGGACATTTCAGTATTCCGAAACTCACATAAACACTTCTGTTAAAGGTGTTTGTAATTGGCGGATGTGCTCTCTTTTGTTTTGTGCACTGACTGATGACAAAAACTCATTCTGCGAGTTGGGCTTGTGATTGTAGTGTTTTTAATGCATCGCTTTTAAGAGTTGTCTGCTACTGGACAGATCTTTTATTTTACTTGACAATTATTTCAGATGTTTTTGTCTTATCTGTACTAGAGATTCTTTCATTTCATTTCAATATAATTTAAGGACCCAATCCAGGTGGATTTTCTTGTTTTTAGAAGTCATTTCAATGCCCGTTTTATTCGTGGGATAAAAGAGCATTAAAGCAGATACCTGTATCTGTGTTAAGGCCAGTGCATCTGGTCCCTTAACAGGTGGAATGCTTGCTATTTATTCATCTGTGCTTTCAGGGAGCTCATCTTTTGCATTCAGGGATGAAGCAGTCATTCTTGCTGCAAATGCATATAAATGCAGTCTGTGCATATGAAAAGAAATACACTTTAAATAGATATGAGAAGCTGTGGTAAAAAATAAGTGGTGCAATTCGAAGCATAGCTATTTAGCAAGAACTAAATAATTAGTTAATAATTATAACAGTTATTTCACAGCACCTAGCCATATAATGTATATGTCCTTATAATGTACTCCCATACAACTGCTAATCTAAATCATCCTCAGCAGCATGTCAAAGCAAAAGTTTCTCCATTCACTGTTTTTCTTATTATCTAATTGACTAAATCATGCTTAGGCTTATCCAGTGTTCCATGATAACTACAGTGCATTGAAACTCAAATCTCTTTCCAGTCTCACATGGCAGCGAACAGCAAGAGGCATTTTTGGAAAGTTTACAAGAAGGCTAACAAAATCTCAGTCAATCTCCCCTCTCTCCTCTACTAATGGGACTGCTGCCAGCTCCTTCTCATCATCAATATCAAAGTCTCTTGATTAAGCGGCACCACATACTCGCTCGCTCCCGGCTTCCGGCCTCCGATCACAATTCATCTCCTCAGAAAGGAACATAACAAGGGAGTTTGACCCCAAATCAAATGCAAACAACCATCAGCTGAAAAAAAAAAAAAATCTGTTATGGAGCGGCGATAACACCAGGGCCATCCTTTGGGGTTTTACAAATGACTCTTCAGATCACTGGCGGTCGTGGCATATGTCTGCAGCCCTTCTAATGAGTCCCTCTGATAACAGTACAGGCTCAATAAGTAATGAAACTCCAGCTAGGCTCTCTTATTAACTGATCCCTGTGCTGTCTGACACTAAACATGGGGTAATGTTTTGCCGCGGCAGCTGTTGGCACCCACTTATTAAACTCAGGTTCAAAACAACATTTGATTGACTCCATAAGGGCGACACAGATCCTTGCTGACGCTGGGAAATGATTGAGACAGTTAATGAACACGACTAGAAGTGAAAATAAGTTTTTGGATCAGCGCAAAGGACATTAAGGTCAGGACATGCGAAAGACAGATATGCACAATACTTATGGAACCTATAATGACACCAAGCCTCAGACAGATTTCTGTTGAAAGGCATCTATTATTCACATTGTTATAGGAGTCAGTACTGGAGCTGATGTGATGTCTGGAAATGGTCCGGAGATATAAGCATGTTTAAAAAGCCTTTTTCGAAATAATGTTTTTCTGTTTTTTTTTTTAACCACTATGGCCTATTATTATACTCTTACGTTCTGCACCAAGTCTAGATATGGTGGTGATGTGGTGCAAAGACAGAATCCTCAGTTCAGAATTCATATCACATCGAAGCGATCGAGGCAGAAAAATCAGAGGTGCCAGTGCATAGATTGACCGAGAGATGCTCTATGCCGTACACCCGAAGGCCCTTTTTTATACTGTTTAATTATACAACATCCAGAAGAAACATATTCTTTTACAATAACTTTCAGACCTGCTTCGTTCTGACAGTGATTAAAGGTGCTACAGCCCCAAACACACAGAAAAGCAAGTCCTCATCTTAACTAAGACGCACACCAAAGATACTTGATACTGTATAAAATGGGGCCCAAAAGTCTCTTATTTTCTTCTATTTTGCATTCTTGTCCCACTAAACACAACATTTCTCATTAGGAATTATATTTTCAGTATTTTAACGAGTGAGAAGAAAAATTCTAGAAACTTTTCCATCAATTTCAGACTTTCTTGGTATTCGGTTTTGCTTTTTGCTGTACTGTAATTACGGCATGCACTCACGCTGGCACAGAATCCACAAGTTTGTGCAAATCCTGATTATCCATAAACCAAATCCATCAGTCATCTGAACACGTGCTTCAGTGAAAGAGATAAAACTCTTCGAGCATCAAGAATCTTGAATAGTTAAAACACTGAATTTTATTTCTTTGTGTCAATTCTTCGGTGTTATAAAAATGTATTATTCTGTTTTAAATTAAAATGATCCCAGATCTCAGACTGTTGGAATACATGCTAAACATCTTTAACTACATAAAGTTCTGAAAAGTACATTTAATGAACCAGCATACAGTATGTTTCTCTTTTGCATGTAGCTCAATCAGAATTAAACTAACATCTAGTATTCTAAAATCTGGTTACAGTCAAAAGTTAAATTTAAAGATTTCCTTCCAACTTCACAGTTAGACACTAATTCTATTGCTGTCATTTGCTTTTCAATAAATCTGTAATAAAATCTATTTTTTATAATGACCAAGACAATGGTCTGTCTTTATGTCAGCTTTTATTCATATCCAGCAGAATAACAGACTACCAAACCAATCCGAAGATAATACGGTAGCTCGGAATGAATCCACCAAGCTCAATATTATTACTAGCGTTTGGTCACACTATGAAATCCATTGAAATAATGAAAGGTTTATGGATTGATAAATGATATAAAATGACAGCACTAGCACACACCCTAAGAAGTAATGTGGGCCGTGTCCTTAGCGTGATGATAATGCTGGAAGAGTGAATAAAAACCCATCAGTGACATGAGCAGAGCAGCCTGCAGCTTTGGCACGTTTGACCGACACGTCGTTGAGCTGTCTAACCCACCATCAGTCATTTTGCTTAAGTCAGTGTCACACTAGAAAGTGACAAAGCAACAGGAAACCATTCATTTCCTAAGCAAGTGTGTAGCACAGAGCTGTGATTTTCAGAGACAGCGGCAAGCAACGTTTAAATTGAGATTTTCTCAGTTCTATGCAAATTAGGTATGATGTGGTAAAGCATATCCTAACGACACACTTCACTGAATTCCTTAGACCAATTCTAGAGCGCTCAGAGGAAAGCCTTAAAAAACTCAATGTAGAAGCCTAAAACAGAGTGTTTCATTATTATAAAGGATTCAGAGTGGAACCCTTTGAGCAGGCTAAGAACTCTTAATTATTTAACAAATCCTTAAAGAACTCTGTGTTTAATTACCATTTAATTGCTGGGGATAACTGACTATATAATATAATTTTTTAACAAAGGTAATATAGTGATTTTTATATATTTTACAGTATGGCATATATGTTATTATCTCATACACAATGTAACTGCTATCATCTAATATAAGAACCTAAAAATGCTGTACAGTCTGTGTTGCATTTTTTGCTACGTCTGTGTGTGTATTTGTGTGTGTGTGTGTGTGTGTGTGTGTGTGTGTGTGTGTGTGTGTGTGTATATGTGTGTGTAGTTGGGTGGGCCATGCTAAATATTTTAGTATACAAAATCAATTTCTTTCCATTGCCTGTCACTAAAATTCTTATTTTGACATGAAAAACAGAACAGAGTTATATTTATTTGCACAAATGGCCGCTGGATGTTTACTTTTCAGTAAGAGTTGGACACCTTCTCTCAATAACAGACTAGTTTCAGTTGAATTAAATTTGAGCCAGGACAGACAGCACAGCAGCAGAAAACAACCTGCTTGCTAGTGTGAACCAAAAAACTGACTGATATCTTATTGTTAAGTTTTAATGGAGATCATAGTGAGGACTCCGTGTCATTGTGGGGCCCATGTGAAGTGAATTAATACAACAATGAACATGGCAATAAATGACTGGCAATTATCTAACAAATGATTTACTCATAGACAGAGGTATGCTAGTCTCATAATCAGGTGTCTAATCATTGTGGATCTACTGTAATCAATAACCCACATCAACATCACGTCTCACAGACAAACTTACAGCATACAGTTTGTTTGCAGTGCCTTCTATACACTGAAAATCACTGGCACATATGTTCAGTGTATCAAGCTTTCACTTGCATGTTCTGTATGAAGCTCTGCATCTGCAGCAAAGTATTTTAATCAAGTCAACCTCTATTGCGATATGTAAAATAATTTGACCTCTTTTTTTTTTAAACATATGGAGCAATGCAATCTTCATGCATAAATATTGTGCTGTTAATAACATAGACTTACTTTACACTTAAAAAAAATACTAATTAAAAAAAAATTATTTATAATAATTTATAATGTTGTATAAGATATAATGTTGTATCTTTTTACCACTTAAATACTCAATACGTAACTATCACCAATTATAAAATTCCACAGTCTGAAACTACATACTGTAGTATCTCACATCTCAGACACACACACACACACACACACACACACACACACACACACAAACACACACACGCCTCTACTGTTAACACTTGATGCACTCAGGTTTTGTTCAAGAACACATCTTAATTAAGTGTGAGGTACGAGCTGACAGCAAAACAACGTTTATGTGTTGATCACCTCTTAAGGATCGAGAAGTGAAAATGAGACAACAACAAAGACTAATTTCTTGGTACGCTGAGTGGAGGTAGTCTAGACAAATTCATGATTAAAAACTGCCAATTTAAGAAGGGAATTGAAGTAAATTACACTCCTATAATGTAGATCACTGATCAGTTTAATTGTATTTGCTAAAAAACAAGATCTTGGTGCTCTGGAGACCTTCAGAAGTGTGTCAAGGGTCCAAAATTTAACAATTTTGTTACAGTCATGGGAATCACAACCCACCATCATTACAGCAATTATATTTAATGTTTATTTTTCAGATTTAAATAGAATACGTTCAACTCTATTCTAAAACATGAAACAGGTGTTTAAATAATACACGTTATGGCCAATGTATGTGGATGTGGATGCCTTCTTATGCTATAGGATTACAGTTCCATTTTATATGAAAGGGTCCAAAACTGTTCCATCCCGCATGACAATGTCTCTGTGTACACTCTATGAAGCTCCTTGAAGACATAGTTTGCCAAAGATAGAGTGGAAGAACTCCAGCATCCTGCAAAGAGCCCCAAACTCAACCCCACTGAACACCACTGGGATGAACTGCAACACCGAGTGCAGCCTTCTCATCAGTATCAGTATAACATCAGTATCTTACATCATTAATGTTCTTGTGGCTGAATAAACACAAATCCCCACAGCCATGCCCCAAAATCGACTTGAAAGCCTTCCCAGAAGAGGTTATCATAACAGTAAAATGTAGCATGGGATGTTGCACAGTGACATGGTCAGGTGTTCATATACTTTTTCATATATTTTTACAGTGTATCTACTTGGATTTAATGACAATTTTAATAGAAACGTATTCTGTTTGTGAAAATTTCAAGAATAAAAGGTTGTATGGCTCCAATAAATAGCCAGAATATTACTGAACACATTTAAGCCTAAGATTTGAATAGTTTAATTATGTTTGTAAAATAAATCTGTTCTGTGGTGTTCCATGGAATTAATTTTGAAGGTGTCTATGTACTATGTACTCAATTACTTAGTAATTAATATAAAAGCCTGTGACATTATACAATCTCAGATGATATCTGCTGAAGCAGGCACAGTGTGCTCAAAGCTCTCTATTTAAGATACCTTCTGATTTAACCAATCATTAACCAAACTATTGTCACTGTGGACTATAGAGTTATGTAATATCAAAGAATTTGAAAGTGATGGACACAGATAAAAGAACAATACTAACAGCTACCCTGCCAGTGTTGTAGTTTTTAGCACCGCAGTGTCCCTTTTGAGACAAAATTTACAACAAAAAGTTTTTTTTTTTGTTTTTTTTTTTTTTTAAAGACAAATGGCTCCGAAACCATAAAAAGACTCATATGATTATTCATAACCAAAACATTTCTGAAAACATATAAAGCAATCTACATGAACATTACACTGCTTCAGATAAGCAGAAATAAATGTGCGATCAAACGCAAACAAAAATGCTGATGAGGAGAACTAATTATGCTGGTGTAATTCAATACAGCATTATTAATTACACACAACCTGGAAGTATAGCTCATACACATACAGAGGGCTCTGGGAGTTTAAGTGCAGCTGAAATGATGTATGGCCCAAAGTGGTTAAGTAAGTGAACAATGAAAGCTGAAAGGAAAACACAACACTATTCTATAATAAAAACACTACAAAACTTTATCACAAACACAACCACAACCGGTTCTCATGTACTGGGCCTTTTATATATATATTTTTATATATAACGTCTGTCACGCCTTCTGTCTCTAGCCTTTTAGTTATGCTGTCATAGCTAGTCTTGCCGGAGACCCTATCTGCACTTAATTTACATTATCCATAACCTGATTACAGTCATACCTAACAATTTTTCTCTCTCTTTTTCGAGCAACATATGCCACTCCCGAGCTCCTGGTGTTCCGAGTTCCTAGCCCGATTGTCTCTTCTTACGGAGCCACTTTGTCAATCCTGATGTTCTACCGCTGGCTGGAGTCTCATCGCCCGGTGGTCACCTTGCCAGGGATTGATCTGCATGGTCAGCCAGTGTCTTATGGGATTGTTGTGTATGAAGGGAGATGGTCATGCCTTTTTTTGAACCAATGTTGTGTAAGTTAGCTGTATGGTCTGGTCTTTATCAGCAATCAGGTCTGTGCTGAACTCAGAGTTTATGATGACCCATTAGTTCCTCAGGGGCTCTTGGTTGAACTATTATAAACTGTTGTAAAAAAGACATTATTTACATTTACACTATTCACTGTAGTGTCAAATGAGGATTGGTTCCCTTCTGAGCCTGGTTCCTCTCAAGGTGTCTTCCTCATATCATCTCAGGGAGTTTTTCCTTGCCGCTGTTGCCTCCGGCTTGCTTATTAGGGATAGGGTTAGATATATATAGTATTCAAAGTCAATCTTTTTAAAATGAATTTTAAACTTTAATTGTATATATTCAATTATTTATTTATTTTTATCCTTATTTTTTTTTCTTATTATTATTATTATTATATATTTATTTCTTTTTCTGTCTCTTCTGTTTCCATACTTCTGTAAAGTTGCTTTGAGACAATGGGAATTGTTAAAAACGCTATACAAATAAATTGAATTGAATAGAATAGACATGTTTCAGCATTTTATTATATATAAACCAGATACTTTTGTGAGTATAAGCTTTATAAATAGTTAAAATATACCGTGACCTTTTTAGGCAAGGAAGAGGGCAAAGTCACCAAATAATCACTTTGGTTGAAAACACATATTACTGATAAATTTCAAATAATCTATACATCACCATCTACGAGCCTTGCGTTTTTTCGTAATTTTTCGGAAAGGTGCCACGATTTCTGAAATTGCTCTCTGCAACTATACTCTGTCAAGCGCCAAGTCTAGTCAAGAAGCTTTTATTGTCATTTCAACCACATATAGCTGATGCAGTATTTAGTGAATTGAGACAACGGCTGTGCGTATCTATGTATGTAGGTCTTGTGTGTAGGTGAGTATGTACTGTATGTGTCAGTTAATACGTTAATGTACAAAACAACCCATATCAAAGAAGCCTTCAGTTCAGACCACAGCAAAAATTAAATCTGACCTGGAGTAGTTGAAGAGTCGGCTGTCCCAAAGAGGATGATCCCCTCGTTGTCCACTGTGGAAGAAGCATGAATCAGAGCCATCGAAGTGGTTAAGACCATCCTCTGTGTTTTTGGAAGCATGGCTGTGCACCACGTCTAAAAGCACCATGATGCCCATAGAGTGAGCCACATCGATGAGCTCCTTCAGTTCATCTGGAGTGCCGAATCGGCTAGGGGAAAAGGGATTTTAGATTAAAGCTAGAATACTTATCAGTGGAAGCTGAGATAACACTGTAAGGTAATAAGGTGGTGTAATAAGTAGTCCACTATAAATAGGAAATAATTAAATGATAAGCATGAAACTATAACCATAAATATTAAGCCTTAAGCATGGTAGCTCTTTCACTGCTAAAACATTCTGCATAGACAGCTACATGTGTCGACATGTTTACTACGTAATACATGACATATACTGTATTTGAGTCGATGGTGTAAATTTCCCATCTCACTGTATCCTTAACATATCGGAACCCAAAACGAATCCTCCAGCAATAAAAACAACCACAGGCCGATACAATGACAGAGTGGAGGTCACATTTTTTATTCAAGTGCGATGCTCTTTGCAGAGGAAAGTGCAAGATGGAGTGCACTTGACACTTCCTTATGCATCCCACTTGTGTAATTGCTCCTTGAAGGCTTAACCGTCCTTTAGGCTATCATTGCATCGCTCCACTCCACCCCACCACCAGCAAAAAGCCACGCACAGTGACATTGCCCTCGCTTCCCAGCATCCAGCCGCCGCACTTTTTAAATGGCCATGAGAGATCAATCATGGGTGAAATTACTCTGTATATATTACACTCTGGCTTTAAGCTCTCTCCTCTAGCTGAGATAGCTGGCGAATTCGTGAGTGTAAATGAAGCATCCCTGCTTGATCTTCCTTTATCTAAGACGTGTGCCACTCTCCAGGATTAGCGCCAAATGTATTTACAGGGAGATTAACGGATCCCGTCAGAGTCTCCCAGGACCGTTCAGAGGCACAGCTGTAGGACCTAAGACAGAGTTCATAGACGAAATATACTGATGATTATCGATTATGAATATATGAAAAGCATAAAGGAAATGAAAAGTGATGAATCTGTGTGTTAATAGATGCTGTTAGCCGTACATGACAAATTATGCAGAGCTGCTCTCAGCAGTAAAACACAGCAAAAGAAAGTGATTTTACACAAAAGCTCTGCTGTTTTAGCACTTCTAGTTCTTGGACAACGGAGCTAAACAAAAGAGTAAATACTCTAAACTCAAATGCCTTAATTCCAATACTAACCAGATTTATTGTTAAACATCCAAACCAGGGATCATCTAATGACAGCCTAACTCATCTCAACACATATTTTTCCACTAAGTAAAGTTTTTTAAATCATGCATAAATAAAAAATCATGCATATGGGGGTGTAGTACTACTACTGAGCATAAAACACATCACTCACTCACTCATTTTCTACCGCTTATCCAAACTACCTCGGGTCACGGGGAGCCTGTGCCTATCTCAGGCGTCATCGGGCATCAAGGCAGGATACACCCTGGACGGAGTGCCAACCCATCACACACTACGGACAATTTTCCAGAGATGCCAATCAACCTACCATGCATGTCTTTGGACCGGGGGAGGAAACCGGAGTACCTGGAGGAAACCCCCGAGGCACGGGGAGAACATGCAAACTCCACACACACAAGGTGGAGGCGGGAATCGAACCCCCAACCCTGGAGGTGTGAGGCAAACGTGAGGCAAACACATCAGTCAAAAATGCTATCATTAGTCAAACATCAAAAATGCTATCATCAGTCAAACATCAAAAATGCTATCATTAGCCTTTAGACAGCAATGAAGAATGCTGTTAGGTTGAGAATCATGGAAGGTGTGAGGTGTGAGGTGTGCCAGGGAGGAAAGAATAGTAGAATTAGTACTAAAAAGCAAAGGTAAATCGCTACAGCTGCACTATTTAACCATCAAACATTAGTATTGGTTTAAATGTGTAAAGCAGAAGTTTCTTGTAAGAGTAGCGTTAATGGGGATTAATCTTACTCCAAAAGCCTGCTAGTAGGTAGAAAGGTGACACTACATTCTACAGTATGGGTGTAGACAAATGTGCTTGTGCGGTGTCTTGTGCTTCATTCACGTGTTCCTGCCTTGGCCCAATTATTCTTCGGACATACTGTACTCCTGAATCACGACTCGAAACAATGTAAACTGGTTACTGACAATGAAATAATGAATGAATGGGTTGAATGAATGAATGAGTGAATGAATATCAAATAGCATGCTCTACAGATAGGTTGTACAGGGCAGGTATATACTGTATGTAGGAGATTTTTGCCTATGTCAAATTTAATAGTCAAACCCTGATCTGGAATGTGTTTTTTTTAGTAAGTTTTATAAGAGCACGTCAGCCTATTTGACAATAGAAAACTAAATAGCAACAAGAAAAAAAAAGAGCACAAGGGGGAAAAAAACCCTGAAACCATAAATTTCTGCTCTGGTGGGAAAGTGTATTTAGCTAAAGACATTATCAGGGTGTGATAATGTGCTTAACCAAACAATGATGTGCATCATTTAGAGCTCCAAATTTAAGTGACTTACTTTGTATTGCATCTGAGCATGAAAAGTAACCAAACTCAGCATAGTACTTTGGTGCTACACCATCTTGTAAAAGCATTACAGTACATAACATTTACCTGGATGCTGCGAAGAAACTCGTGACTTGGTAACCAAAGCTAGCATAATAGGCGTGTTCCATGATAGCCATCATCTGAATACAGTTGTAACCTGAAAAATAGGAAAACCATGTTGGTGATAATAAAAAAAATTAGATTATATTGACATCATAAAGTTAAAATGAATCAAACTGGAGACATTTCGAAACAAATGTTAATCTTAAGGTTAGTGGCTTGCTGTAAAGTAGAGCGGCAATAAAACCATTTTTGAGACACTGGACATACATGCAAACTTTTTCTTTTTATCAGAAAAATTCCTGAATATTCTCAATTCCAAGCAAATCTTTGACAGATAAACTTCCCCTATATCTTGAAATTCAATAGGCAGGCTGTGGCCGCTGGGACACAGTAAAGGGATGACTTCTGGGGTCATGTGGAGCCCTCATGACCCGGTTTAGTACAGAAACATGACTACAGTCTCTAGTCACATTGCTTCCTCACTGACAGGACTTTGAAATTGTATGGTAAAAGACTCAAGAGGCAGGTTTGACGAGTCTCGCACTGTTGTTTTTCAGAGCAGAGTGGTTTATTTATTTATTTATTTTACTTAGTTTCTTTGTGCTGCTTCAGAAAAGTTTTTTTTTTTTTTTGAAATGATGACAGTGCTGCAGCCTCTAAGGAAGCCTCACTTGGCTCATGGATATACATATGCATGCACTCACTCTTTCCTTCACACATTCTCTCTCTTAAACACGTTTCTATGCTGCTGGGAAGCTGAGGCATCTTTGAGAGTTTTTTCTGAGACAAGCAAAAAGTTAACTCCGGAGACCCGGCAGTACAGTATTCACAACCAGAGTGTGAAACCAGGTCTTAAAGTTACATAATTAACACAGACTAAATATTCAGACATAAGTTCAGACGTAAACCGGTCGTTTCTCAAGTAAATATTTATATATTTGTGTCTGGTGTGGTTTTAAAATACAATAAGGCAGCAAACTTGCTTTAAACTGCCTCATAAATGCACTGCAAATGTAAATAGACACTTCTTGCTAAAGCTGAAACACAATTAAAATACAACAGCTCCGAATTCAGATAATTGTATCCTTTGTAAGAAGGTATCTGACTTAAACAGAAGTATCTGTTCAGACTGGGCTTCATTTATTAATCAGACAGTAATTCTGTAGCCAAACTGAAGCCAAAATCCCATCTGCTTTACAAACATTTCATTCTGATTTTCTTCGTGCTATCATAATGGAAAATGCAAATTTTCTGTAACATACTGAGGTGGTTCATGGCACAGCTGATCTACATTCAAGGAAATTTTTATCACACAAAACTCTGTTTACTTGAGCTGTGAGGCATGTGTTAACTTTTCCAGTCAGTTCCTCCTCCTTTATTAGGGTGCCATTACTTCTAACTTAATAGCTAGTTTTATTTCTGTCTTTTAAGTCATTAATATGAAATGACAAAATGCTCAAATTTTCCCAGGATGCAACTGAAAAAAAAAAAGCAATTTAAGAATAAATCCTATTTAAACAAAATCTTTAAACAAAATTGCAGTACTGCATGCCAGCTCAATTTAATAAAATAGTGGTCCATTCTAAACAGTTAGTAAATTTTCTAAAATCCCAGGAGTTAATTTTCCTGAAATAACAATATTTTCATGATTTATCTCAATTTTACCGTGAACAATTTAATTAACAAATTTGTTCATGTCCAGCTCAATAAATGAGGCCCGATGCTAGCAATCTTTTTACATAGCATGATTACAGTGAGCATGCATTATCTTTCTGACAAGATTTCTGAATACCTAACCTCACTAACAGGGAAGTATATTAACCAATAATTATCACAGCATGACAACATGCTTGACTTTCCATCACTTACTAGTATGTCACATTACAGAAGACTCTCTAAGGCCTCCAAAAAACTGTGGCTGCTGGTGGCATTTAATTGCTATTTGATGCTTGCCATCTTGCATATGGGATTCCATCGTGGCAAACTTGGTGACTGCCAAACTTTAATTGAATTTGCTTATCATTATTTTCTGACAAAGCAGACAAATCCAGGGAGGAAAGATTTCCAATTTATGCAACACAGACATCATTCTGGTACTAACCAGCTTTAATAGGCAATCCTTTCTCTTTCTGTATAAAATCAGACACAGTAATATCAGGCCATACACATAAGGACATGTGGATACCCTGGAACACTGCATGCAAACTGAAAACATTTCGAACTCTTACATCTAAAATTATTAGCAGAAGGGTCCGAAAAGGTCACTTTATCTGTCCAACCACAAGAGTACCATCTGAAAACTCACACACAAACAAATCTACACAAAACAAGCACAACTACACAGAAGAGACACTAATGACCACTTTACATGCCAGCAGGTGCCTGTAAGAGCCTTTTTGACCTGCAGAAGGGTCTGAAGAAGAGGCTCATAGAGACTTGACTGAATAGTTAGGATCAGGATTATAATGCGCGCAATAGCGGCTCATCCTCCGCATGTCAGGGTGGTTGAGTTAAGCACCGCTGCCACTCAGGACCCGTGTGATGACGGAGGGATCCGGGCAGATAGAAAATAACCTACCTGGCATTCAGAAAAACTAGCACAGAAAGACAGACCAGAGAAGACACAGAGTAGAGAAAGAACACTAAACTAAAATGCTAAGGACTTATAAAAGACACAGAGAAAACTGCATTTGATCTTATGTCATTAGAAGGCAGCTTTAATAAGGCCTGGAGACTGAGATTGTTAGTGCGATGTAATGTTAATTAAGCTCACACACCCAATTCATAAATTTAGTGGTTTAAAAGTAAATGTCTTACCAAGGTCTTTTATTTGAGGCAGCACATTGTGTGTGAAGTTGCTGTAGGATGCCACTTTGCCCTCTGGGGATGCGATGCCAACGTGTGACTCGTATATCCGTAAACTGCGGGGCTTCCGTGGTCGGGGATGTTTATGCTAATCACAGGAAAAGGTGGATATGTAGCTCCAAATAAATACTGCATGTGCAAAACTATGAATTTTAGAATAGGATTGGGTAAACATAAAATTAACCATGAAAATGTATGTGGAAATTCTGGAAAAAACATCAGATGTTGCAGTGTCGAAATTCTGTTAAAGAACCCAAATTTTCTAAAATCGGCTTTGGACTAAAAACAAGCTATGACACATTCTGATTCCTTTAATCTATTAAACTTTAAATACTGGTGTCTTTCAACGGATTCAAAATGTAATCTTAATGCAATTTTCTCCATTTATATCTTGAGGTTAAGCAGACTTGAATATGCTAGAAGTTTACTTGTGCTTGTAAAAAATAGAACTCAAGGGTGATTGCAAAATCAGTGTGACATTTAGTCCTTATAACTGAAATCAGACTTGATTTTTTTGAATAATATTTTTGAACACTGAATCTAAGAAAACATGAAAAAGCTTCTCCTTTTTGCTGCATTTTGCTTGTAAATGAATAACAGGTTGAAAGTTACAAGGTTGGGTTTTTTTTTTTTTAAACAAAAAATTAGCAAATACACAAAATGTGATTAACTAGCATCTATGCCAATGACTTAAGAGTATTAAGAATATTTTAAATTATTCATTTAAAGTACTTATGAAGCCCATAATATCTTAACTTCTAAGGTCACTAAAACTAAAGTGTACATTTTTCAAAATTTATAAAGGATTACGGATTATGGGCTGGGTTATGTTAAAAAAACTTTTAGAAAGATTCTTTATTAATGTCTAGGTTCCTGGGAAGGACATTTCACAAATGTTCAAGATGTCTTTTACTTTGCAACTGTCAGTTTCACCCTCAGTATCACCCTCATACAGTACATAATACAACTGCAGTTTAATGTCTGCAATGTGTAGTGTCTTTTCACCATTACCAAGAAAAAAAATTAAATCAATCTACGAAAATACTTTAAGAATTTACCACATAAGGATGAGGTGAATCCCAGAACACCCAGTCATACACAACTGATGTGCTAGCTTTGGTAACATACGATGCCCAAGGTGAAATTCGATACAGTCGCTCTCCTTCTTTGGTGTGAAGCACCACCTAGAGAGTAGGACAAATTAGAAGTTATGACAAGTGCAATCACACATTCAGAAGAAGGTAAAATTTGGTAGGGATGTGGAAGCCTAGTGGTTAAGGTGTTGGGCTACCAATCGGAAGGTTGTGAGTTTGATTACTAAGTCCACCAAGCTGCCACTGCTGGGCCCCTGAGCAAGGCCCTTAACCCTCAATTGCTTAGTTGTATAAAAAAAAAAAATTAAATGAAATGTAAGTTGCTCTGGATAAGGGCGTCTGCTAAATGCTGTAAATGTAAATGTAAAAACTCTGTAAACAATAGCTGATGGATGTCTTGGACCAGGAGTTTCATAAAGAGCATGGTCTTCACGAGCATGGAGCTTTCTGTTCTGTTCTCTAGCCTAATTCATAATTACAATTTGACAGATTTAATGATTATTTAGGAAATATAATTTATGTCAACCTTGTAAAATAGTGTTAAACAAAAATACAGGGTTCAATAATATGCCAAAAGTAAAACCATGAAAATTTTTTCTGGAAATGAATGAATGAATTCTTCAAGCCTTCATTGCTTCAGATTTCATCCAACTGTGCTATTCAGTCAGATTCATGATTCATCACAGAATAAACTAAATCGGCCTGATTATTGGTATACAGGGGAAAAGTAGATCCAAAACATTTTTTCCCTTCAGGTAAAAATACAGCAAGATATACAATCTCTTTTTGATTAAATAACACTATTTTTAATACTTTCCCAGCACCTCAGTATTTTTTCCATGACATTTTATATATGTTCTATTTCCAGATGTTTCTATGTCTGATAAACAAGTCTATACACATGGCAGGACATATAGTGTATGTCTAGAAGGAAAGGAAGAAATGCACACAAGTGGATGTGTGTTTGTATAACGACACACTGACACACTAACTTATCAGTGTGACTAACGGTTATTAATTCTACACAGAGAAGATTTTGGTCCAACACTGCTTCTGACCAAAGTTATTTAAAAGCACATTTACTGCAAGTGTTGAAATCTTGTGATTTCCTTTGTGCAATCTGATCCATGCTTCACAAGCTGTTCGGCAATGCGAGGAAGACAAAGCATTTTGTCAGGGAAAGATAAGAGTCATTTGATCCTTGGCGCATCATTTGCAGAAAGTTATTTATAGCCAGACTAAATTTATTCATCTCTGGAGGGGAGGATGTTATCAAATGTCCCGCATTTGAGTAAAACAGTAGTGCAACTTGAAAGTTCATTTTAAATCTAAAAATAATGCAATATAGGAGACAACACAAAAGAAATTGAATAAATTCTCTGTTAAATATAAGTGTGAACACACACACACACACACACCTATAAACTACTCATAAAATAAAACACACACATACACACACAGACACACAAACACCTAGAAATCACTCATAAAATAAAACACACACACAAGAACACACACACACAAACTGAGGCTCCAAAATGTATGTGGGTGCGCGCGCACACACACACACACGCACACCTATAAACCACTCTTAAAATAAAACGCACACGCACAAACCCAGGCTCCAAAATGAATGCACACACACACACACACACACGCACATGTGCACACGCACACACACGCGTACACACGCAGGCTCAAATATGTATGCATGCGCACACACACACACAGACACACACAGGCTGCAATACAGGTATGTATGCGCACACACTAACAGAAAGGTGTCAGTTGTTATAACAGTCATAATTTGAGCCTCAGTGCTGATCTCGAATACTCTCTAAACAGAAAAAAGCGAGGATACTTGTTTGGCTGTGCAGTCTGCAGTTCTAATCTAACATACGTAAAGTCTTCGCTTTTCTTTTCTCTGCCTGTGGTGATGCAGTGTCACGGCACAGCCAGCATGGGACCACAGATCGATGCTGGAGCATTTCTCCCAGCATGAACACACCCCAAGGCGCTGTCTTTTTCTCTTTCGCTCTCTGAGGATGGATCATTTGACACCGCCTTCTCTCAAATACCATGGAGAGGTAATGACTAGCCCATTGGCCCCTGCAGGTGACCCACAGAGCAGCATCCCACTGCGTCTCGGTCATTAGCAGCATCTCTCTGGAGAACACGGCATGTACTCGCTCACCAATTGTACTTTTTACAATTACTGCCAAACCACTGGATGAATGAAGGAATGCAGCACAATACAGAACGAGTGTAGATGACAGCCATGTAATACCCACAAACATTAAACACGTGTAAAAAAAAATTAAAAACAAATCTTGTGCATTTAGAAATAAAGATAAAAAATAAATAATGGTAAGAATTGTTAATATTATTATGCTTAATATTAAACATTATAGCCAGCATTTCGGTGAAGTCTTTTTTTCATGTTAATGGTAGTAGGTTGTCTTTTTTTGTGTGAAGCTTCCCTTTAATTCCATAGCTGCACTAACCATAACTGATGGTCTTAACGACTGTCATGTTCAGCAACAGTTCGTAACTATTACCGCTGTCGGAGAACTTCCACTAACTATTTTTAATTAGCCATGTGAAATAATCAAGCAGCCAAATAAAAATGTTCATTTTAACATATCTTGCAGTATAGTTTCTAAAGATTTTTCTTCAAAATGCACATTAATTGTAAACAACCTTGAAGCATTGAAGGAATTTTGAGCCTATTTTCTCATTGCAACAACCATTGGGGTGTAAAATGAATGAATGAAAGAATGAATGAATGAATAATCAGATAACTGTATGTGTCCCAAATATGTAATAGTAGTTAACAATTCCAGGGTTGTGACTGTACACCATGTATTGAGCACATAACATAAATAGGAAACCATTTGGGAATTTGCATAAATAGAGTTGAATGTAGAGGAGAGATAACATAATCTGTAAGGTAAACATGCTAAATCAAATCTTATTTGTCCACATAAAACACAGTGGCACCGTTGTTAATTTCCCCTTTTCATAAAATTAAATTCTAATTAGAACACATTTTAACATTCAGTGTATAAAATCTGTGAAAGTAATTTGGTGAGCTAGCCGAATTAACGTTATCACCAGATGTAATATTAAGATTAAGTTTTTTTACCTACTGTAGCACAGGGTAGCTCGGCTGTCAGCCGTTACTCGGTAAGATGTTGTAAGATGGACAGCAACACAAACCGCTAATTATTATTGACATCAATTGATTAACATTTGTTCTCTATTGTTATGGTTGTGATGTATGTAGTACAATAATCTAGCTTCAACATTAATTAAAAACATCAATGTAAAGTGTTTGCAGCTGCTAGGTAGCTAAAATAACTACAAGTCTCTGGCGTTTTCTCTGGGGCTGAAATGAAATGTGTTAAAGAATCTTATAGTGCAGACTACCATGTAGAACAATATTAATTGTATTAAGTTACTCTTATAAGATCCAGGAACCTAGAAAAGACGTGAATGTGAGTAAAACTATTCTACTGGATGATTTTTTTATCCAAGCCTTAGCCCAGTCACCAACTCGAGGAAGAAACGAGTGCCAGGCTTTGAATCTGCTTCTTATCGTATGCTGCCTGATCTAAGCATAGACTTGCAACCCACAGGCCAGAATACGATCTCAAACCTTCTGAACACTATCCATTCACCTCATATCAACATTTTTTTTTTCACCAAGACTCATCACTCCATACACTTATAGTGTATAGTCATTGGTACTGGTGTCATCAAGATCCCATTTCTAGGAGACCCTTAATCTTCATACTGATTCCACTACAGAATCTCTAATAGACGTTGGAGCGTTTATGGACTTTCTACACAATATGACATATATTCCACTTAAACTGCACATACAGTAATTGGTCCTTTAAATTTGCACATTTTCATAATAATAAAACTGTTCTGCCGATCCATTGGGTTCTAACATACAATATGATGGTAAGGTGTCGACTGGTACTGTGAATCAGTTGTGATCTGTGAAAGATTAGTTAAGATTTTAAACAAATTACAATGCTTTCATGTGGTTTCTACCTAAATTCCCTTGATGATAAGCATTTATATTAAAAGTTAATTCAATATAAGCCTTTTTATTATATGTAACTAAACTATGTCTAGCGCTACCGAAACATTTAATTTACCGTTTATGGCATGTAAAGAAATTTTTTTTTCCTTCAGCAGTTCTCATTAGGGATCATAAGAATGTAAACAGTTGACAGAACAAATAATCCTAATAAAGGGGTTATTTCTAATAAACACTAATCCTTCCTTAAAATTGCAAAGATAACCTATATACGTAGGCTGTGAAACGTATCTGAGCATCACTTTGAATTAACAGGGAAAGATAAACCAAGCCATTCATCACAGTGGCCTATTTTATTGGTCTATTACAATATAGCCAGAAAACACACAAGACATCAAGGCTTACCTTTAGCTTGGAATTGTGAGCAACAGCTGGTGAATTGTCCTCCTTGGGTGGTATGTGCAGCTCCCATTTCCCAAACTCCAGCTTTTTATATGGGTGAGAAAATTTATCCCAGCCATCTATTTTAATCAAAGAAAAAAAAAAAGAGCATCAGTTTCGATCTAAAACACTTTACACAGATTAAACGTACAGCCAATATTGAACATCAGTATTAAAATTCATGATGTTTTAAGAAAACCACTACATCTCAGTTCTTAAAGTGATGGATGTAGGTTTTTTATTCTTGACAAAGTATAGGTACTTGGCTAATTAGCATTCACTGGTTTATCCTATTAATCCCTTCCATTATCAAACTACTGTGTAAATGTGTAAAATAGAAGCTTGTTTTAATTTGTGGTTTAACGTATTGCATTTTTGCAAACATATCAGTGCTGAATCGGCATGAGGATGTTGTTGTGAAACACCGACTATGCTCCGTATTTCTTAAAGAATAATTATAAATATGCCAAAGATTTCGATTACAAACAACAGAACGTTTACATAGGCAGCGACTTTTTTGTCTTAAGTTCCAAATAAGAAAGTATGACATTGTCATCATCACTGATTCAAAATTCATCTTAACAGAAAAAAAATCACTGCTTTGAATTTACAAAAAGAGTTTTAAACCAAAGCTCTGTTATCATTCAGAAATATTTTGTATTGCTATAATTTAAGAGATGACTGAAGTAATGTTTTTCCCCTCCATCTACAGCTGTACACGAACCCTTTTATTCTTGTTTTCCAGAAATATAAAAAAAAAATCCTATTATGAAATGAGAATTTACATGTAATGCAGATAATAGCTCCTAGGCATTACATTCACAAAGCATTTCAAGCACTTTTAAGCGATTTCAAAAGTATTCATTTATATTTCAATGAAATAATCACCTAAAGAATATTTTAAAAAGGCTTTTTCCTTGTTTTTTCCCCGTGTCATTGAACTAGCTTTGCTCTGAGTGGAGTATAAAAGTGTATACATGGGCCTGCTTTTTTGAAAGCAGGACAAAGAAATAGGAAACCATTGGCAAAAAAGGATGGAAACTGAAGAATTTTTAATCTAGGCAGTAACATTGACCAAATGACACAATCGACTGAATGCTGCTGTGCTGATGAAATTTTAATTTGCAAACCTTTAGGTAAAAGAAGAAATCAATTTATACATACTGAAGTCTCCAGTGAGGAACAGAGCCTCAGCAGCTGGAGCCCACTCTTTAAAGACGAGACTGTTGTCCGGCAGGCGGTGTGCTCCGAAGGTCTTATAGCTACGTGTGAACTGATCAAAGCCCCCTTCAGCCTCCTCCAGGAGCATCAACTGCTTCTGAAACAAACCATATCTGCCGAACACAGACACAAGGGAAGATACGCATCAATAAACAAGAATCGACTAGGACATAACCTCAGTATTCCCACCTTGAACACATGAAGGGCTAAGTAAATATTGTAAAAAATTAATAGGGTTGATGGCTCCTAGGCTTCAAACAACAAAACACATCAGTGAAAGATTATACAGATTATATAATTCAAGGACACTAAGAGTAGCATATAGAGAATCTGTTCAAAAGCATGTGGTCCATTTCTGTTGGAACCTGGAATGACGTTTTGGAAACCTTTTTTTAATCTTCATTATTTTACAACATAGCAATACATACACTGTGTACACAATTTTTGTTGTCTATGGTGGAAACTACTACAGAGAAAACTACACACAACACAAAACTATAAGAAACATGTTTCAATATTGCAAGGATCTCAACCAGTCTAAAATGACCCCAAAGTAAAAATGGAAAAAAGTAGTATTAATGTTTGAAAATCTTACAAAGATGTTTGCTCAGGCTGTGGGAACTATAACCACAGTATTAAGTGACCTGTGCTTGATCTTCAGTTAGGGTTAGAGCAAAATTAGATCTTATTCCGGGCTGAAATTACATGATCAAATTATGTTGAATTTACAAGAGAACTAATTGTGTTAATGTATCTCAATTCAATCAAAAGATAGTAAGTAAGTACGTAAATTCAGGCTCTTTTTTACTGAAGCTTAAGCAAAGTATGTTGTTTAATAGTGTGAGAAAATCACTGTTAGCTGTCATTTTTACCACATATAGTTGGTGGAGTACACAGTGAAATGATTCAGTGTTCTTCCACAACCATTGTGCTACATAAAGATGCAGACGTACATAAAAATAAGCAAGAGCTATGGACCAAGTACAATCACACAGTTCCATATAAAGTGCATGTTTACAAACTTGTGCAAACAAGATAAGAGACAGTGCGAAAACAGACAGTGCAATACACTATGAGACAAAGACAATGTGTGTGTGCTATGGGGTGGTGTGGATAGATGAAAGCCAGTTCTCACAAAAGGAAAAAACTCCAGGCTTCTAACTAAATCGCCCCAAACCATGTGGAAAAACGATGAAATACATTCCAAGAGGCATAATAATTTCTAATTTCCGAAAAATATGTTTGAGGCAAAGAAACCATATCACCATAAGAACACCATACCTATGGTGCAGCATGGTAGTGGCAGCATCGTGCTTATGGGCATCCTTTTCTTTAGCCAGAACTGGGGCTTTATCATGAACAAATACCAGTTGATTTCAGTACAAAACCTTGAGGTGTCCGTTAGCCAGTTGAAGATAAAAAAGGAATTTCACATTTCAGCATGACAATGACCCAAAGCACACATCCAAATCGACAAAGGAATGTCTTAATCAAAAGATTAATGTTTCTGAATGTGCTAGCCAGAGCTCACACCTGAACCCAACTAAAGCTCTGTGGGGTGACCTGAAGCAGGCTGTGCACAGGAGATGCCTGTACAATTTAATGGTTTTAGAATGTTTTAGCAAGAAAGAGTGTGGAAAATATTGCCAATTCAAGACGTGTCATGCTGAAGGACTCTTACTCAGAAACACTGAGTGATGGAATAAAATGAAAAAGGTACTTCAGCTAAATATTAGTTTAGGGGTGTGCATACTTTTGCAACGAGGTGTTATTAAGTTGCTAGGCTCTAAAAAGTTCTGAAATACAATGATTATTGTTTGATTTTTAACAGGGATGTGAAGACCTCTATCCAGTGTACATATACACAACTATATTGCTTATTTGTTAGCTAGAATTTAAGCCCCAGTGTCATCAAGACTGTGTGACATTTTTGTACAATTATTTTTGACAGGAAAATAACTTCATATTGGAGAAGGTTTCCAACCTTAAACACTTGAAATTCATTGATGAGAAGCCTTTTAATTAATTCCCAGTACTTAAGAACTGCATACATAATTAAATAGACAAATAAAGCTATCACAAATAAATCTCACATTTACCATCCCCAGTGTCAGCGGTTATAAATCTGATTTCTGTGTTTAAGACTTTCTTTATCAGCGTTATAGGTAACATTAACACTGTCTACATTCATCTCTTACATTTTATATTATTTAAAATGTTTTTATTATATACAGATTGATCTATTTATTCAACATGGTATATTTCTTTTCTCTGTAATATCATGACGAACGGCAATAAAGGAAAGAATGTGTTTAATTTAAATTCATTCCTTCAAATAATTTACTACAATTAATGGCTGTAAATATAAACCAATGTTTTATACTGTTTATAATAGATTAATATATGTTCCTGTTGCCTGAAAGCCATGAAAACATATAGAAAATAATGAACCTGATTTTGTCTGTTCTGTCTGAACTGGTGATCCTAAAAGACTCTGCTATTATAACAACTCAGACGCTGTGAATTGGGTGGAGGATTAGCTTAGTGGCGCCCAATAAAGTGCTGATATTCTTGGCATGTCCCCCGGCTCGTGTCCCAGCTGATTAGAGTCTGCAGAAGACATCCAAAACTGCATCTCAATCAGCCTGTCAAGGAGAATCTAAAGGAAGCTGAATTCCAACCTAGTCATTACTGAACCGCTGCAGAATCAAAACTTGGGCCAGCCTTATTATTAGTAATAATGAGTGCACAATTGGTATACACTGATGTTGTCCTTGATGTCCTCTTCAGTGTGTTTCTTATATGACACTTCCAACCTAAATCATCATTTTTCCTACCTTACCTTGCCCTACATATTCTCTGAAGCAAAAGGGCTACGGTGCTTGTTATAGACCTTCTTATTTAAACAGCTAGATTTCTCACAGAATGCACACACACTGCTAACTTCCTTTCGCCCGTGAGTTTTTATAATTCCTTAACTTCGACAATGCAGAGTACATCTCGTACTGTGAAGTTCTGGCATTATGTGTTAAGATTTCTTACACGTTTGACAAATCACACTGAGCTCGTTTCAAAGGCAAGTCCTGAAAGTGTGGCAAAATGTGCTAAAGACAATTGGATAATTGATTACACCAAGCAGAAGAAGTGTATTTATTCCTCAACTAAACATTAAGCAATTAAAAAAAATGTGCACACACACTCGCACACACGTTCGCATGCGCTCACACACACATACACGGACACACACGGACAGAGACACACAGACACACGGGCAGACACACAAGGACAAACACACAAGGACACACACACAAGGACACACACACAAGGACACACACACACGAACACCGAGACGCATGCACGCACAGACACACACACACGCAGACAAACGCACACAAACACACCTTAATCTTCATTCAAGAGTAACCTTAGACAGTTAAAACACAGTTGGGATTCAGCATTGTGTCACTAACTACTAAATTCCCCATAATCAAATTACAAAAATATAAAAAAAGTTTTAAAACAAAAGTTTACCACCCTGCTTAAATAAGAACCCTGCTGCATAAAAAAGTAAAATAAAGTTTTTCTTGGCCTTAATTACAATGCAGTGCAATAAACACATTAACTTTCTTTACCACATCATCATTTTAGACAATTTACTGGTTAGAATAAATATGAGTTTTAACCACAATACCATACTGGAAAAATGAATAAACAGCACAACAGGGTGTATTGCTAGCAAAAAAAAACCAAACAAAGACAAGGAGGTGTAAAGTGTCATCACTGACACTGCTACCATCCTTGATATCCTGTATTGTAGCTATAAACCAAAGTTAACGTGTGTATGTATATATATATATATATATATATATATATATATATATATATATATATATATATATATATATATATATTATATATATATATTTTAAATGTTATGTGGCATGTCCCCATACAAGTTAATCTGGAAGCTGTTACTATAAAAATATTAGAATAAGAACTAAGCCATTTGGTCTTGCAGCTAATGCTAAAGCCAGCGCTGCTTCTGCACAAACTGAATCACCTACTGACCAATCAGAAGACAGAATTGCTTGTCGCTTGTAGTAAAAGGAACTGTATGCCAGTTCAGTTATGTTTGTATTGAAGGGAAAGATACTCTCAACTTAGCAAACCTTCAGAGATCTACTAAATATATATAAAACATCTTAGTTCAAGGTTCAGAATACAGGACACCGTGTTGTGACTTTCTCACAAAGAGAAAGAGTTGGTGAGAGGTTAAGGCCCACCCATGGTCTTCATAATGAATCATATTTTAATCTTAATCATCATTTTTTCTTCCCCTTAATTAATTAAGCATCATTCTTGGTTTGAGGGAGTTTATCTAAAGTCAGCTACAGTAACTAGACAGGATCAGACTTTGGATGCTGGAACTGTGAGGCAATAACACTTCCTGTTATGCCTCCATTGCTCCTATAATCATAATATAGGATATATAAAATAATATAATAAAATAGGTCACATTCATATTCAGACACTACTTAATCCTGGTTAGGGTTCGAGTCGTGAAAGAGACCCTGGATGAAGTCTATGGGTAACTGAAACTCTAGCTACCTGCATATTTTTGGGAAATTAGAGGAATAAATCAAATAAAAAGCAAAATAACACTGCTCATCTATTTTTGCCCTATACAGTATTCGTTCACCTGAGCCGAGATGAACTGTCGTTAGCAGATCCTTAATGATGTTACAATTCAACATAATTGTACTTATTCTGTTTATTAGGAGTAAAATCAAAAGTGTTAAGACAAGGAAAGTGCTAATAAGTATAGAACATTAGTAAGAATACTAGATAACTGGCAATTATTGATGTATATCTCCAGACTCAGCAAGGAAATGTTAATGTAGAAGAAAACTTCTCATAGTCAGTTCAAAGGAAAAAAGTAACACTCCAGGCTGAATAAATGCAAAAAAGGCCTGCATGTTCGCCAGCAGTCTTTAAGTATTCAGCTCATCCTCTCTCTATAATGTGCACAGGTGTTCAACGCAAGCCTGAGTGAAGAGAACAGCTGGAGAAAATGTGAGCTCACCACAGAGAACACAGCCAGGCTGACACGGCCAACATTTCAGTCCAGTCAACACGGTGGCATTAGAGGACAGCAGGGGTGTTCAATTTTGTTCTTGGACAGAACACTAAGGAACAACGTAACCCGGTAAGGCCAAGTGAGCTTAAATATGAAGGACATGTTTCCATTAAGGCACCATCAAAATATCTTGTTGATAATCATGACAGAAAAATAAGATATTACGACACACGTCCAAACTAAAAAAAAGCAGGGTTTCTGAAATGTGAAACCCAGATGTTTAAGATACACATCACAACTTGCATTCATGATATTCACACAGCTGAGAGAAAAGCTTTTCAGAAAGCAATCAAGTAGGCAGTTGAGAAGAACAAGATAAACTTATTTTACAGAGCTACTCCAAAAAAATGCTATATGCTACAGCTTCATCAGTGCCTCTGTTACCAAGAATGAATATTTTAGAGTTTCTCATATAATCTCTTAGTACACCAAAGAATCTGCTTTGTCCTGATTGTGAAAAAACTGCACATACTTACAGTACTACTGGGATGTTGACTTTAATGGCAAATCCTGCTTGTTCTCCTGGGTTCTGTCACACAAGGCGTGATGAACAACTTACTTGCTGCAGCTTGCAGGACTCACTGCTGTTAGAACAACCCACTTTCCCACCAACAAGTCATATACAACTCTGACATACAGTAACATTACAAAAGGTTCAATTATCAGTTATTCACTGATTCTCAAGTAGACAACACAATACATAAATAACATTTGCCTTCTTGAGCATCAATGAACATTTGCACCTTTCGTAAGTCGTGTACGAGTCCCAGTGTTGACCTCAGTGTGAAAAGATGGATCTCAAATCCAAACATCTTCTGTTGGAAAAGGCTCAAATATGCAGAAGATGCTGGAAAAGCAAAGGATGTGCAGGACCTGTAGGATTTTTCTATAGAACTGTGAGCAATCTTTGATCATCCAGGTAACAACACACACTATTAAGAATCAGACATTTACAACCTTTTAACCAATTCATTTTTAATGGTCCCACTTTTTTTAATGATTCATTATTTCTATAGTAACAGCTAACGCAGGGACCTGTATGGTGGATGCTCCACATTATTTAATTGTTGATTTAGTGAAGTTTTCTTTAAGGAGACAATCATTTATGGAAAGAATCTCAAGGGTTTTAAAGATCTCTGTTGATTTGTAAGTTTCAAATGGCAAACTGTTAGCAAAACTGCATGTAAAACATTTAAAAGCAATGTTTTATCATTTCTGTTAAGCACCATAAGACAGAAAGCTACTCAAAAAGGCCCAAAAAGTCTATGAGGTTTGCATAATGATAGAAGATTGATTATTTGAGTTAATGTAGGGGAAAAGAAAGGAAACAACCATGTAAGCAACCATGCACACTTTATTGCGCAGGGAAAAGTTCACATATGTGGCAATAATTTTCAACATAAGTCACTGCTAGTTTTTGGAAAACATTTGAGACACGGGAGCCTTGTGCTTGTCTCTAGTGACTTCTGTTCTGCTGGCTAAGATTCTTGTATTTTAATTAGATCATTTAAACCTTTTTACATTTTGTTGAATAGAGCATATACGCGTTCTTCTCTGCTTTCATGACAATTTGACAGCACAGGAGCATCGTGGACATTTTGACAGCCGATATCTGATCACATACTAAATCTGTTAGGCTCAGGTTTAGCAATTTAATCAAAGTGTGACATTCAGGGTGTGTGGAAATCCAACTTTTTTGACATCTTTAGGCAGACCACATTATTTGGTAAAAACATGTTAATGTTGTCTGAAAGCAGAGAAGCACGATATTGGCAAGAAATTTCCAGAATTCAGCCACAACAGCATATAATGGGTTTTCTGAGCCACCACACATACCCCTTCCCCAGCACCTATTCCACCACCACCACCACCACCATCCCCACCCCAAATTATAATGAAGGCAAGCCAAAAAAAAAAAAAAAAAAACTTTACTTATTTCCTGTTACCTAATTTTATGCAAAAACAAGAACATTGTTGTATTCACTCACTGCACACAATTATGTCTTCTGAATCAGACTTCATTCTCTTAATTATTCCATTATGTGAAAACCTCAGTATTAAATATATGCATGAAAGAGCCATGAGGGGGGATAAATTGTTTTTGCTTCTTTTGGTTTTGTTCAGCAGTTGGCCAGTCAGGTTAGCACATTCTACAGACTCAGGACAATGGGTAGAAATTTAGCCTTTGCTCCTGGGTAATGACCTACAGATGTCCTCATGAGCCTGCTGTATCTGTGCTACAGTAATACCTGTGATAATTAGCACTGAGTCAATGAGGAGCTATTTAACCAGAGGGGAAAAAACTGGTCATATTCTGCAATATGACACCCTATTTAAGAATAGCATTTTTTTTCTTTTGGCTGCTGCCTGTTTGGGGTCGCCACGACGGATCAAGTGGGCCGCATATTAGATTTGGCACAGGTTTTACACTGGATGTCCTTCTGGATGCAACCATTCTGGCTTGGGACCCGCACTGAGAGTTAACTCTTCAGTGGATGGGTTAGCGCCTTGCCCGGGAATCAAACCCAGGCCCCGGCAATGAGAGAGCTGGATCCTGCCATTAGACCGCCAGGAGGACTATTTAAGAACAGCATATAATCTGTAAATAAGACAATGTTCCTTTGAGAGCCTCTGAAACACATTTTGCTTGGAATGATTTAACTTTTAAAAACAGTTAAGCTGAAAGAAGTGGAACCTTTAATATTTTTAGATTCTTCAGAGACATTAGCTCCTTCAAAGATAATTAAACAAGTCTATTTCACCTTGTCACAGGTCTCTGTGGCAATAACACCACAACTGTCACAGGTTCAGTAATTATTACAGATATCTCTCTGACATCCATGAATATTAAGTACTTTTTTTAACTCATTTAGGTCATGTTAAATGTTGTTATGCAATCATCATTTTCATAACCATTAGTGATGAGTCAGTATAGGGGCATGATCATCATAGACAAATCCTGCATATAGCAAAATGAGTTCATCAAAGAGTTGCTGCTTTTACATACCTGTATGTCACCTTCTTCACCGTTGAGTACAGTTTTTATCTTTGGTTTTAGTATGGTTTTAAAATGATTAGAGGTTTATATGAGTAAATATATTATTGATATTAAATCACTGAATTAATCATGAAGTAACAATAGATTTTTTTAAATGATGGGTGTGCATTTTTCTTATAGTTATATAACTATAGTGTCAGAGAGACATTTTATTTGCAATTTTATTTAAACATCAATGTTAGACAGACATTTCGTATTGCATTGCTGTTTATTGATATAATTGACCATATTAAGTATAAGGTCAAGTTCCTGGTTTTTAAAAAAGTATCACCAACTTTAACAAGCTGTAACAAATAGTAAAAAAAAACACATTCAAATAAGGATAGAAAACCCTATGAGCAGGGATGTGGGAAGGTGTTTTACATTGGGGTGTGGGAATTTGAAGCAGAAAATATGACATATGATGTACACATAATGTAATAATTAGTATTTTAGCAATTATCGCTCCTCGGTGTCCCCACATACCTGTAAAAGTGTAAGATAATTTCAGCAATTGTAAAAAAGTAAATAATTATCTTATTTATTATTGTGGTTATTTTACTGTATAATCCTCAATAATTATTAATACCTTAATTGTTTTTTTATTTCGTTATATACCAAGCGCCTAAGATGAAGCACTTTAAAAGTGCTTGAGAGAATACTCTGTGTATTCTGTTTGTTGTATTTATCCTAATGTTAAGCCTTTATTCACCGTGTATTCCTTATTCTTTTGTTTATGTAATTATTTCCGTGATTATATATTTATTTAAAAATGAAGAGGTGTGTTTTTTTAATTTCACAGGTGAAGCCATGAGTCCAAGTCCTCCATACATCTACAACCTTTTCAAACACGACAGTGCATTAGGTTCAAGAGGAACAATCTGCATGTTAAGAGCTACTAAACAAAATGTATTACATCCTGAGTGAAAAGCATGTGTGGCGCTTCTTTAAGTGCCATTATGCATAAATTGTCATAAATGTCTGGTGGGTAGCTTGGCATAGTATAAACCAGGAGTTCTCAAACTTTACCCAAAGGAAAAAAAACTCACTGACCCCTTGAGAACAGAGATTCAGAGAGATTGGAGCCATTCAGGTTGTTATTCCTTTCCTTATTTTCCAGAACAATTTATTAGATTAGATTCAGTTGGTATTATTTATATATCTGGATTAAACCCAAGTAAAGTGATCCGTAAACAGTCTAGAAAAAGGAACCCAATAACAAATATTGGAGCAGTCACTAATCCAATACCCAGAATCGGTACTGAGTTAAAACAAACAAAAAATTGGTTGCTGTGATATGAGGGAAAATAGATTTTTGTGTGGGAAAAAAGCTGTAGTTTTGTGTTTTAGCTATGTATATTTGCCTGCATTTTTAAGCATTTAAAAGCAAAACATAGCAAAGCATGTAAAAATAAAACAGTGATTGCTAAAGAAAAGAAAAATCAGATGAGTATCGGTGTTGGCTGACAGTCATAGTTTCTGTATTAGGGGCAGTCATGGCCTAATGGTTAGAGTCTGACTCCTAACCCGAAGGTTGTGGGTTCGAGTCTCGGGCCGGCCACGACTGAGGTGCCCTTGAGCAAGGCACCAAACCCCCCAACTGCTCCCCGGGCACCGCAGCATAAATGGCTGCCCACTGCTCCGGGTGTGTGTTCACGGTGTGTGTGTGTTCACTGCTGTTTGTGTGCACTTTGGATGGGTTAAATGCAGAGAACGAATTCTGAGTATGGGTCACCATACTTAGCCGTAGGTCACGTCACTTTTAATCTTTTTAATCATAAAATTAAATGTGGTATCGTGCTGTTATATTGTGCTGGTAATAATCTCTGATGAATATAATAAATTCGATAATGCTGACTACGGTAATGTGATTTCCATGACCGCAACTGTCTGTGCTTTACCCAAAGTATTTCTGGATCCCAGACGATAACATTTATTATGACTGAACCCATGATTTACCAGAGAGCACAGGACAGTGTGGTAACTCTCCTCATCTCACACACCTAATAAAACTGCTAATGAAGTGCATTTCTCAGGCACAATAATTGTGTTTAGTCTTATTTAGGGAGTAAATAAACATTTCCACATATCGTTGGCTTTTTTTATTTTATTTTCTAATAACAAAACAACAACAACAACAGACTCTACTTGGAAAACAGACTCAGGTCTAGACATAACATTGTCGGTGCCCTTTAAAAGGGGGCGTGTCCTACATGTAACGTCACAGCTGTCAAACTCGCAGGAAGCATAACACGTGACACAGATCAGCTCACTTAATCTATATATAAACGGATTAATGTAAATATATATATATATTTTTTTTTTACGTATTTATATAAGGTCAAATGAAGCTCTGTGGCTGTTTTCTCTTTAGGTGCGTGCAATAAGCAGGTAAATGAAGATGTTAGCATTGTTAGCACAGCTAGCTAAACCATGTAGCCTAGTTAAAGGAAGGAACCTGGGTGAAGTAAATAAACCCCAACTACATCCTAGTCCTGACTGAAGTGTACTACACAGGGTACCAACTATGTTTGTAGATCATGTGCACATGTCTGATATTGTGCAATTTAACCTTGTGTTGAAATCTTAGGGTTGCACAAGCTCTTCAACTCATCTTACATATGAACTCCCTGCGGAGTTTGCAGCCCTCAAAGCAATGAATGCGATTATAAATGATAACTTCTCCGTAAAATATGTGTTTATCAGAAGATGAAGTCACAGGGGTCAAAGACAAGCTGCTGTGCGTTTAGTCTGGTCTGAGTGCACGAGGGCCGTTACAAACACGTAGTGTCATGCAAATAATACTTAAAAGCACACGTTACCTCCTTTCAAAGTCCTTTTTATACGGTTTGAGGTAAGGGTCCATTTGTAGAGGGGTGCTGAACTCGGGAATACATAACTGAGCTTCTGTATCTGCCATGTTCGCTTCAGGCGTGAGCAATCGAAAGCCGAGTGATTCAGCAGCGCGAGCTGTTGAACACCGTTTAGAATTTAGCAAGTGGGCGGGGCTTCGAGCTCATCTTTGTACTGCTGAAATACTGATCACGTGCATGTCACATAAACTATGACTGTGTAGTACAATTGTCTCTTCTTCTTCTTCTTCTTCTTCTTCTTCTTCTTCTTCTTCTTCTTCTTCTTATGCTTTAAATATACATATTCTTAATTTGTTAAATTTAAAATGTTATATTACTTTCTTCTACCTCTGTGCTGTTACAGTATATGTGAATGAAGTTATCTATCTATCTATCTATCTATCTATCTATCTATCTATCTATCTATCTATCTATCTATTTGCCAATACTATACACGGGTCTTCCACATTTATTTGTTTGCATGTTATTTGTTTGCATAAAATAAGTAATAGGTGGGTATAGATTGTAGCATACATAGTGGATAGCTTTAGTATGTTAATTGTTAGTTAATTCATTCATTCATTTATTCATTCATCCGTTCTTCAGTAACAGCTTTAACCACTCCAGATTAGGGTTGTTAGTCCAACACATGCGCGCACACACACCCACACACACACACACACACACACACACACACACACACACACACTTAAAAAGTACTAATGTAATGTAACACGTAATGTAACATCTCTATTCAACCTGTCTAAACCTATCTACATTTTGTTAAGAACTCAGAAAAGCCACAGGAAACCCTTGTAAACACAGGGAGAACATGTGCAACACAGTTACTGTTTATAGCTTTAATATCTGGAATAAATGTATTTTCATAAAAGTGTAGATTTGGAAATGGTGGAAGATAATCCTAAATAATTTCTTGAATCACAAAATATAAGTTCCCCATGGCAACAGAATTAAGCTACCTGCAAGTCTTTTCTCTAATCGTTTTAGAAAGCACATATGGTTTGGTTATTTTCAAATATAGCAGTTACTTCTGTCTTACTTTAGACAGATTACACTCTGTGGGAAAAAGTGCAGCATATATTTTCACCAGAAGGATGCCATTATTTTGTGCTGCAGTGCCTATGAAAGTACCAGCAACAAGAAAAGAAAATATTAAGGTATATATGATTGTTTAGATCTTATAAAGGTTTTCATAATTAATATATCACTACACATTTAAAGGCATTGAATAAGGAAGAGTAACATGTTCCAATTAAAATCTTAAAAACAGTAGAGTGTGTGAATGCAGTTTTCCAAGCAAAATCCAAACAAACTGACAAATATGCAGATAAGGATATTGCTCTTTGAACATTTGGCACTGGTCTTAATCAAACTAAAATCACTGCTCAGATCAGAGTTTGTGCAAACTGTTATCTAAAGCCACATATATAAATATTTGCTTTCTTACATTATAGGGGCTTTTAGATTTATTCTTTTCCAAATAAAAGAAAGAAAAATAAGTATAGATTATCACAAGAAAGTACCAGATACCTAACAATCAACACTCAAGTAAGGACTGCTGGTGGACTTACTGTACAGTATATACAGGATGTAAACAGATGTGTTCATAGAATCCAGAAACAGGAGGATTAGACTGAGACAATACTATATATTATAGAGTAAACAGTGAGAATAAGAGCAGAGATTTCATTTGAAGACCAATAAAGAATTGTATTTTCATTCAGATCTATTATATAATATATATACACAAGTTACAACAAAGTATGACAGTGTTAAACCTACAGCATTGCTCTGAAAAATAATGAACATACTCTAGACATGTGACCTTGTTTAATTGCCTTTTTTTGGTGAATAAAAGCTCATCGAATTCATTTGCTTTCTAGGGAAGCGGTCACCTTCCCTGGGAAAGCTCGACGGAATGAACTGCAAATTTCGTCTTCAATCATTGAAATGGCAGCGTAATAAAAAATGTATTACTCACATAGCTTATGATGTCTCACTGGTAATGTGATCAAAAGCCAGTCTGATTATTGCCAGCTGGGGTCATCTAGACCTATAAAGGAGCAATCATTTAAATATTAGCAATGGAATATTCATGAATATGGAAAGTGAAGGTCAAAGCTGTGCACAAAGAGCTAAATATTCTACATATATTCCTCATTTGCTTTAGAAGGTATGGTATGTATGATTCATGAATAAGGTGGAATAAGATATTTGTGGAAGGGGAGGAGGTTAGATAAAAAGGTCATGGTGATAACAACTGTATTTTATGTCTGTCAGATTGTTGCTATGTGCTAGCCTTGGCCGTGAAATATTTAGCTGTC
This sequence comes from Tachysurus vachellii, assembly GCF_030014155.1. Taxonomy (NCBI): domain Eukaryota; kingdom Metazoa; phylum Chordata; class Actinopteri; order Siluriformes; family Bagridae; genus Tachysurus; species Tachysurus vachellii. Next base: position 14,083,492 of record NC_083474.1, read on the forward strand.
TGTATTGATGCCAAAACTTAAATCATTTTAGCTAGTTATTAGTTCTGTAAGAAAGATAATATATAGTATGTAACCTAGGTTTATTCTACAGTATGTTTGTTCAATCAATTCTGATTGGTCAGACAGTGTTGAGGAATTTTCTATACAGTAACTGCAGTTTGGCAATAGTGCTCTTTGTAATAAAAAAAGCAATATGAGTAATTGCAGATTTGCTGAAGTTTAAAGAGATGTGTTTTTGTGATAGTTATTAACTACTGTTTATATATAACATGACTTAACTTGTGTCCCGGATGTTCTCTCATATTAAATGTACCAATGTCACAACCGTAGTTTATCAGTTTTTAATAAAAATCAAAGAAGAAATGTCCAATACTTCAGGCAAAGTAAAGTTATAAACACAGACAAGGGTTATACGATGAGCAAACAGGAAGCAGTAGGCAATCCAAACACGTAAATCCAAAGAGAGGCAAATAATCAAACCTGGAATAGCATACAAAGTGAAAAAAGAAAGACATGAAAAATGACAGATGTAACTGTTTGTCATCTGTTTATATAGGTGTAACATGGTGAGCAGGTGTGCATGGTTTAAAGTCAGGTGATTGTGAATGAGAACCCTGCTGTGGTTTTTGGGTTTTGTAGTCTGGAGTGGTCACATTTGTAGGCCTTATTGTTTTCTGAGAAGTGGGCTTCATAACCATAAATATTAATATGAAGACAAAAAGCACAATGTGTCATTCATTAGTAAATGAAACATTATAATCATTGGCAAATTGCTATGCTAAGAGGACTAAAACACTTTTAGACATGCTTTTATAGTAAAATAATTAACTTTCACAGTGCTAAGTGTAACTACATCATTGATTGCTTTCCTATAACAGTGATTAAGCTTAAACCAAGTTCCTAAATTTCACTGGTGTATACTGATGTATGGTATATCGTTATGAACTTTGAAGATGGAAAGCACTCTGGTAATTATTGTGTTTACGAATTACAATGTGTGTGTTTTGTTGAATTAAGCCTAATCAGTGGAACTTTCCCCAACTCTGCCTGCCTATAATTGCTGCTGATTGAAAAATCACAGTTAGGCAGAAATGAATATATAATATAGGGGTGCATTGTTCTGAGTGGAAAACATTCACATCCACTACATTAAAGAGACGAAGACTGTCAAAAGATCTAAATAGTTGGGGAATGAGAGGTTGGGGATGAGAGGACTGTTGGGAACATATGTGTAAACAAAAACTTATTGCATTGGGCCAAAGGGAAGGGAAGTGCAGTGAAAAGATCTAAATGATAGGTAAGGTGAAAGGAGAAAGATAAAACCCTATATGAAGCATATTCATTTAAAAAAACAACAATGAAAAACAGTCTTGTTTATAAAGACTACTTTCTATTGCAATTACCTTGGCTGGTGGCCTGGGGTTAACTGAATGTCATTAACCCAGGAACTCTGGTTAAAAATTATCTAAGGGGCAGTGACTGTAAAATTTAGAGGAATGTTTACTAAGGTACATTTTCCCTTTAAAGTGAATAAAGTGACCCACAGTGTCCATAGTTCAGAGGTATACACAGTTCCTGGACAGTACACAGGGCCCTCTGTGGGTTAGTCAGGGAACTGATTTATAAAGGTCAGAGTCTCATTGGCCCGAACTGACCTGCAGACTTCTGTTATGACTGTGAAGTCAAATGTGCTGTAAAGAAGTAGTATAACTTCATTATGAATGTAGCACCTCAAGAATATGTCTTTGAAATTGGACTTCAGTTTTTTTGTGATTTACACAGCGTCAGTGACTTTTAATATTTTTCACTTGGTGTGATGACGTCTATATTTTGTAACAACAAAAATGCTTGAGTTGATCTCTCATACGGACCATATATGCCGTAGATGAGCAAAAAGAAGACTGTGTTCATGTACACTCCCACTAGACAACAACTGTGACAGTGGATAAGCAATTTAACATGGACTCACTAGCTGATTTATGCCAACATTTGCTAGCCAACTAACCATGACAACTCCTGGAGCTCAGGGACAAAGATGTGCTGCTGAGAAGGCCACAGGATTTATCCATTATGCACTTCTTTATTTATTTATTTTTTTATCCACAATGCTTTGGATCATGTTGCTTTGACAAAAGGAGTGAAGGATCAGCTGGCTGATGCTTCCTGATGTCAGGCTAAAGCTATTCACTTCTGCCTGAGCCAGTATGAGCCTTCAGTTCCATTTGAATGGTTAAGAAAGCAGCAAGTCAGTCTTGATCAAAAATCTTGATCCTAGCATCCCCCTTTCTACAGCTAAGTCTGCCTGTCATTTCCATGATATATGATATCATTTCAAATATTGTTTCAAATAAAGTCAAATAAAGTGTACTGAAGTCCACAATATGGACAAAATAAAATAAATTAATCAAGGGTATATTGTAAAATTATATATTTTAAAAAATTATTATTGTTATTATTAGGCAATGACCTGCATGTTTTTATGCATTGTCCTGCTTCTAATTGATTGGCTGTAGAGATGTTTCTATTAGCTGGTGAGTGTACAATCGTACATACAATTATACATCCATCCATCCATCCATCCATCCATCCATCCAACCATACATACAATAATACAATAATACAATACTACAATAATACATACATACATACATCCAACCATACATACATACATACATACATACATACATACATACATACATACATACATACATACATACATACATAGATAACTAGCGATTCAGTCCAATCACCATTTTTAAATTATGTTTAATCCATGTTACTTTGTGCTTTAACCTTTGGTTTTCAAGACAGGTGCAAAAAAACAACCAACCAAACAAATGTATAAATACAAAACTCAATTAATCAATAAAGCGAAGAATAAATCTACCACCCAGCAAGTATTTGACAAATAGTAACTGACAAATGTTTCATGTACTCATACAAGAGATACGGAAATGCCTCGGGGGAAACATGAGAAACTCCCCGAGCATGCATCTGTTCTAAACTCCTTAAAATCTCACTCATATACAGTATATACACGTTATTAAATAACAGACTTATTTTGTCTTATTATGTCTTGCTGTAGCCATACCAACAGAATGACAATGCTGTTAAGAACCTGTGTGTGATCACACATTTATCTCGTTGTCTGACTCATTATAAATGTTATGTTGATTCATGCAGATCTGGGAGAAAACATTTTATAGAGCAACAGCTTTTCAAACAGACGCTGCTGCTCCTGATGGTATTGACTACTATAAGTATTTTTGCTTGGAATAAAAAGAGCGTTCTGTTTGTTTATCAGAATATAATAGCCATCAGTTCCCTGCAGACAAGGGGAAATGAATAAAAAAAAGAGAGAAAAACACTGATATGAAAGATTTTCTCATGACAATTGCAATATATGGAATGAAGCATTCGGCGGTGTTAACTTAAACCAACCGATTTTAGAGACGGTTTAGTGAACATAAAGGGCTGTTTGCTGTTCTGTTTCACAGCATTAAAATTTTGGGGGAGGCAGGCACTTCAGAAAAAACTCATATCTAGCATTAACCTCCAAAACGCAGTCAAGCATGTTCTTAAATTTCTGTCATCAAATTCTAGACCCTGAACATATTCAGGATTTTATGGTTCAAGCTGAGTCCATGTGCCAAAATGTATTGTTCTAGCATCCTAAGTAAGTAGGCATTCATTTGCCAGGCATGAAAACACACACACACACACACACACACACACACACACACACACACACACACACACACACACACACACACACACATCCAGAGCGTTCCTTGTTGCCATTGCCTGAGTTGAGTGCTCATCCTCAGTCTGAGCACATTCAGAGCGCTGCCTGCAAATCCCATCACATCCACATAATCAAAGGCATTTTTCTGTAGGCCTGGGATGTACACCTGGTACGGACAAGGTGAAAGCACTGAGGGATGTTTTCTGTGCTGAATCGAGCATTCATTATAAGAATGATTGTGAGAGGGTTTTCGGCTCTGTAGCAATACCTGTGGGTATGTTTTGTGATTACATAGTCCTGTTCACTTTGCACAGAGGCCTGTAGTGGGTTTGGGGGAAGAGGCCTCTCTTCTAGAATACTTGAGTGGATTAGCACGGTCTGAGGTGGAGTCGGTTCCTACACACAATGAGAAAGAGTGTACAAAACGAGCACAAACTACAGATGTACTCATGTCGCTGTGTCGCTGCTAAACCAGATTTGACCTTAAAGCACTTTTCTATTAGATGTATTATAACAGTATGTCTGGCTGACACATAGAAAAAACAGTAAAATTACAATCCAGTTCCATCCACTTTTTCTAAATACTCACAAAACCTGCTGCACTCTTAAACTAAATGTCCAATAATTGGTTAATCCAAGAGGGCGATGTTTCAGAGGGAGCCAATTCCATCTGAACTTTAAGTGCCATTTTTCTCATTAAAATAACCTCATAATAGCACCCACTTGATTGATCTGGTACTTTAAAAGCGTTTTACAAAGCCGGGATAATGGAAAACATAAACGTCCAGCGTGTATCCAAACATACTCAATTCACTCATGGCGCTAAAAAACCATGGACGTGTCATCAGATAACTGGCTGCTTTTAGGAATGGAATGAGATGTCAGGGATTGACATTGTTGAAATACGACTGCTTACCCATAATTCCCTTGTAAGAGTCGACAGCATTTTTGGGCTATGTGAGAAGGTTAACGCTGAGCAGTAACAGGAGCTGAGCAGAATGGGGATGAGGCTAATGAGAGGTGATAAGATTCATTCCAGACCTCAATTTCAAGAGTGGAAGAGCCAGTTGGCTTTGAGAGGACAGATGGGAGTGAACGAGAGGCGGGGTAGAGGTTCTAATAGAAGCTATTAACTGCGAGAAGAAGGGGTGATGTTCCTGGATTTCATGGAGGTGAAGTGCAATTCTAAAGGATTTAGCTAACACAGTAAACCCAAACTCTTTTAAGTGAGCATATTTTTTTGTACTAACTTATATAATGTTATATAGAATCTAGACTACAAAGATTCTGCTATTCAGAAACATTCTTCCTGCCAAAAAACAAACAAACAAGCACACTATCTAACAAAATAATTAATAACTAACTAAATCACTAACTAACTAACTAAAAAGACATCCATTGATCAGCAGTTCCCTAGGAGGAGAACCCCTAGTCAAGAATAAAAAAGAATAAATCAACCACTTTTTTTTTACAACTGTGCCATGCAGAAAAGCATCTCAGAACATACAATATAGTAAACTCTGAGATGGCTGGACTTCAGAGAAAAAGACCACATCGGGTTACTGTTGTATCCACCACTATTGGGGATTTAAGGCTAAAGTGGGCACAGACTAACTGAAACTATATTCAGGTGAACAATGAAAAAAGACTAGATGATTTCTTTAATTCATATTTTTGGTATTGCCTTCTTATTGTATTAGCAAATAATGTGTGTTACTTATACCCTTATTAAGAGGACTTCCTTGCAAAGTAATAGTATTTTTACTTACAGCTAAGTTTCCCTAAGGTGATCACTCCAGGATATTTTCTCTTCAGGCTCTCTGATGTAAGTAGTGCTGTCAGGCTAATTCATGTTTGCATAGATATACTAAATGACGCCTCCTCAAACTATGTCTGTTTTAATGCAGGATCTTCATTTTGTTTAAAGCTTTTAGATGTATTTACTGACAACAGTGGAAAATGAACACTTTTGTCATACCAGAAAAGATTTTAAAGGCACAACAAGAAAGCAGGACACCCTGAATGGCAATGAGATATTCAATAGAACGAGGATTAACATTAATTGTTGTATCGTGACCTGGGAACAAGAATATTTTAGGTTTTCTTCTAAGCACTCAGTTCTTTAATGAATAACTAATAGATTGTTTTTTAAAGGTCCTGAAACAGAGACATTCACAACTTCAAAACTACACAATGCTTGTAAAGTTCTACATCATTCCATGTCTTTATGCTCTTTAGTATGTTTTTAGAACACACTCCTGAGCAGCTAAGCATCATTTTCTGATCTAAAATGATCATTGCGCTTTGTGACAAAATTGTGTCAAATGTTTAGCAAAAATGCTGAGCTAATCAGTGGATATGAAGCTAGCTGTATTTGGAGGACAAGTATGTTTCCAGTCTGAAGACATCATTTTCTCAGAGGTAAAGCCTGCGATTAATGCATAGTCTCAAGGTCATTAACAATGCACGGAACCAGCCGGTGCCAGACAACGCCTGTGCAGCAAGATTTTCACAAAATACAATTACACATTTCAGCCTGCTAAGCTGCAGCAGCAAAATGGTACTGTTAACACTTGACCCTTTGATGAGGTGGTAAAACTGGTTTCTAGGGAACGGTTTTAACTCACCATGAAGGCTGAAAAACAGTAAGTGTTAATACCATGTGGCTATTATAAGAGTCAGCATGGGCGAAGAAAAAAAAAAAAATACAATTCAGACTATGAGAATATGGAGATAATTCTGCATTCACTTTTACTGTTTAATCACATTTTTACTTTTCAGCTGTTGTTTTTGCTTTTATTCTAAAAACTGCATAAAGGACCACTGAATCTGCCTTCCTAAGCTGATGGCCAGGGCAGAAATGATGCTTAAAACAGTTAGTAAATAACGTTAGGGAATTAGAAGAGGTTGGAAAAAAGTTGCAAGTCAATGAATGCATGAAACAGAAATTACATTAGAGTCATTAAACAACATTAACTCAAGTGGCATTTGCTCATTTAATGAAGTCTTCAATTAGTAATAACAAATGCTTGAAAAAATCCAATTTAGCTTTATCAGTCAAAATCAAACAAGTGGTTCTGGTAACATACACTTCATTAACTATTCATTACCTAATCAACCATCTCAAATTCTGAATATGGAGCCTTATTTTTTAGTCTGAGTGCAATGGTTCAATGTACATTATACTTATAGGCTCAATATTGTTTCCATGCTAAGCAACATCACTCTTTTTCTCGCATTATCAGAAAAACCTTTGCTTTCTATTTTCCAACAATGTCATTAATTATTATGAACTTGTATGATGCTTGCTGATAAAAGCACCTCTACATATTTGCTATACCTCATACATGCTATTTGCTAAACCATCAGGGCAAAGTTGATTTATATTATTATAATCTGCAAGTATATAATTAGAATTTATTATACATAACGAGCCATGCTCTGAGTAGTCCAGCTGATTCAAAAGAGGAAAACTGTTGTGAAGTTGGCAGTGTTGCTCAACCAGACATTAGTACTATCTTTAAATTTCAGTGCCTCTGAGAGAAGCCCAGAATGAGCCCCAGAAATGTTCTGTTTAGCATTGACACACCTGACTATTTATAGGCTGATGAAACCAACTAATTAAGAGAGCTCTGCTTCTCCCTGCTATGACCTGTCTTGCGGTGAAAGCACGGTGGAGTTCTTGCTCTCCTACAGATAGTAATTAAAGGGTTTGTTGAAAATGCACAGAAGTGGATGCATTAAAATGCACTTGGAAGACAAAACCTGAAACACAGTGACAGTGTTCTCTCTCTCTCTCTCTCTCTCTCTCTCTCTCTCTCTCTCTCTCTCTCTCTCTCTCTCTCTCTCTCTCTCTCTCTCTCTCTCTCTCTCTGCAAAGCATATCTGCAACCCAACAACCCAATCAGGCACACAGACAATCTCAGACAGACCTATCTTGTCCTCTACCCTTTTCACCTTCAGACTGTACAAGGCTGCCATTTTGGCCAGGATCTGTAATAATTGTATTTTATATGACCTCTGGGTGGCTCAGAGAGCAATGATGCATGCCTGGAGTAGGGATTTCCATTCTGACAGTGCCATTGTCCAATCTAACGAAGCATGATAGACTCAAACCTGCCTCAGATACAGCTAGAGTGTTAGGTCCACTTCAGTGTCCAGCAGCTCCTTCATTTAGGTTAGTTTTCAGATCTACAGCTGAGCACTAAATGCTAAAAGTGCTACTGAATTATAAGCAAATAAGAACACTGCTGAAACAAAATAAGTAAGCATACTTACAAACACTTCCAATCAGACAAAGGATCAGACTTTGAAAGATGGGCAACCTTTTCATCAAACTGGATGTGCATGTGCCTAGTATAGAGTTAGTAATTTAATAGACAAATGTGTGAAATAGTTTCTATGTATTCCTGTTCCTGGCATAAATCTGAATATCACTGAAAATTATGTTAAAATTCAGAAATAAAGGCACATAATTAAATGCACTAGTAAACACTCTTAGTCTAATAAGAGTGTAAATGCTATACTTTACGAATGGAACAAATGTGATATTTTTGGTTTGTTTCTTATCTGGTTTGGATTCTTTTCACATTGCACATCATTAAAAAAACACAAAGGCAGAACATGTTGATTGATAGGAGTTTAGGGCTGAAAAGATACAGGTAAAACATGTTTAACTCACTAATCAGAAATGCAGCACTTTGAAACAACAATGCAAAAAATTACACCTTATCAAGAGACAATATCTAAATATAGTCTCATTTATCTACTATTTCCTACTATAATAATACCATTAATCAAATCTAAAATTCTTAAACTTTTTCTGTTTTCTAAAGCTAATATCCAGCTTAAAAGAGTTCTATTTGTTCTATTTTAAAGAAAATTCCAAAAAGCAAAATGACCTGACAATAGAATAAGTTATTTAAACCTTTAATATTTGTATATTTGGTTTGTAACTTTATAATAGGAAATACTATATAACTATGACTATATTCCAGATATTTTTTAGTGAACCAACCAAAAATCATAAAAATTGCCCGAGCATAGAGAACACAGAGAACACTGCTGCTCAATAAATCACAGGATAGACCATTACAGCTCTGTCCTTTGGCTCAGTTTGTGGCTCGCAGCTCAGTTTAGTATCTCTCATCTACAAAAAAATGCTTCCTGCAGTCCAGAATACACAGCATGTATGGTTTACTTCCTGCAGTTGGGCTGAATTATGTTCAAAATCACTTTAATACTACAATGAAACCACACAAGTTCACTTGCAAACCACAGCAAGAGGAAATACATACTAGGATTCAATTCAAATGGCCTAAATGCTGAATAGAATGAAGCACTTTATCAAGTGATTTAATATGGCTGGACTGGACACATACCAACACATCGTAATATTAGTAAAAAATACACACTTGTTCACTTTGCCTAGCTTTTACACACATTGGCTCACGTGCGAGGCAACAAGCATCATGCAATCAAATGGATGAGTCCTCCAGCAACAAATCATAATCAACCATATTATCATGGTCAATGAAGGCATGTTTCTGATTATAAAGCAGCTTGTGAACTAGCAGGTGCATGGCATGGAGCAGTTGATGTTCTTCCAAAGAACTGGCAAGTTTATTTCCTTCTTCTTCGCTTACTTGAGAAAAAGCTTTAAATTGTAGAGGCCTTGAAGAAGCATCATTTCCTTCTCAATTTCAAAATCAAAATCAGCTGACCGGATGCTAATGACTATCAACCACAGTGCAGGCAACAGTGATGTGGTCAGAGCAAATTCATAATGGCACATACACGCACATTTCCATTAATTTATTCTGCATTCATTTTCTTTCCACTTTTCCTGATGGGGGTCACGTTGGTGACAGGCTGAAAAGGTCAGTCCAGACTTCTTTATATCCAGCCTCAGATTCTAGCTCCTCAATGGGGCACTGAAAATGTTCCCAAGCCAACTATAAGATATAATCCCTCAAATGTGTCGAGGTACAAACATGACTAGGTAATGACTGTCATACAAAGATGACCCTGCTTAAATTAGGTGCTGCCACAACCTTCTCCTGCAGCCAGGTTTCAGTGTGGTGTTTGCAGTCTAGTGACCCAGCTACCTCAAGATCTGGTCATATTTAGCCCAAAATTGTGAGCATCTCACAATCTGTAAGATGAAAGGCTAGGTTCAGGTGCAATGCCAGTCAGGCAGCAGGCATATATTGGACAGCATTAGACGGACTAGACCTTTTCCACTAAATGTGAAGTCATAGAAGACTGACAACATAAAGGATTGTCAGATAATAAAAATCTGTACTTTATATTACATTCTATTAAAATTGATATACAAATGTCCCTCATCTGTTTCAGTAAATCAGTACTAAATACTGATTGCATTGAAAGGAAGCATGATAAAACTCTGCTTTACTAAAGATATTACTGTGAAACAAAGCCATATAATGGTCTATGATGGACTATGATTATTAACAGGGGTCAAGGTTGGCTTACAACTTTGCATTTTTGTCTCAGACCTATTAGGTTAGGGGATTGATTCCTGCCGTAGCTCTGTGTGCACAGGGTTAACATGTTCTCTGTGTGATTCAGGGGTTTCACCTGTGTACTGTACTTTGGATTCCTCCGGTAGTTAAAAAGACATGCAGTGTAGGCTGATTGGCATAGCTCTAAATTGTCCATAGTGTATGATTTAGAGCTGTGATGGGTTAACACCCTCTCCAGGGCTTCCCTACTTTGTGCCCCAAGTCCCCTGCGATAGGGTCCATCCAACCCTGTTAAGAACAAGTTGTACAGAAAATGAACGGATGGATAGATGGATTATCAATGGTGCATTTGTGGTCTAGGAGAGTTTTGGATTATGCTCTTTAGATTTTGTGCCCCTAGCCTCCACAGTGTCCATACACAGGCTTGCACCCATTTTTTGACATACACATCACATTATTTATGCATGTTTGTTTTTTCCAGATAAGGTGAAGGCTTGTCATTCTTTTCCCCAGTAACTCTCTGCACAAACTTGTTTTTCGGAATCATAGCACAGATGGTGACGAGCCAATCCAGTCCCAGAAGACTCCTGGGCTTTGTAATGCACAACAAGCATTGAGTGTGTTATATCAGAGAAGGCGCCTTTTAGTCAGTAGTTTTGCTGCGTGCTGCTTTGTGGCAGGGGTTATAATTATTGTCAACATGAGCAATCACAGAAAATAAAATCAATTTTATAGATTTGATTTTGAACTGATTAAGAGATACCAGCTGATGCTGATGCTGTAGCGATCGCAGCCATCCTGGAATACATTGACTCTATTAGAAGATTACAGCTGCTGATGAGGTGCACATTCTATTCATTCTCAATTGGATAATGTCACAGGAAAATGGGACATGCTTTGATACCTCAATAAAATGATGTTGTGGCACAATCAGATTGGGGTTTATCTAGCTCATTGTTTGAGGTGATAACATATCGCAGGTTAACTGAGGCCATTAAACTAATCAGAGTGCTAGTTCTCATTTTGTGTTACAAATTGAATAAGCTATTGAATGTGTACTAAAAGCCACTTGGGGGGTGGGGGGGGAGTCGACTTCAACTTTCGAAATAAGTTAAAACTAAGGCTAAAATCTATCATTGTTGACCTTACAAATCCTGCAGATTGTTGAGAAACTAATTGATATGACCACCCTCACCTTAAATTTCATACATTCCTATCATCTGCCAAAAGTCAATGTTGAGTCTTTTGGAAACAAACCTGCAAACCTCTCTAATGGTCCTATAAATTTTCTGGTGTGCAAAGAGGGAAGGTCTTTTGATCTATGAGCCAATACTTTTAGGCTTGAAAAAAAAAGCAATGCTGTCAGAAATTACCCTCTGACATTTTATCTGCAAGTATCAATCAGACAGCAGACACAGTAGCTTAACGTGTATGGTATTTCAGCGAGCAGAGGGATCAGGGAGCAGAAGGTTTGTCTGAGCCATCGCTGAAATGCCAGGGCTTAGAGTGAGTTATACTTGGTTGAAAGGTCTTAAGCCCAACACCTAATGGCAACCAGGGAGGATGAAATCAAAGCTTCTTGGGCTACATATCATGAGTCTATGAGAACAATATGTGGATTTGTTTAATTAAACAACATGTGCATATTTGGGGGGGGCACGGTGGCTTAGTGGTTAGCACGTTCGCCTCACACCTCCAGGGTTGCGGGTTCGATACCTGCCTCCGCCTTGTGTGTGTGGAGTTTGCATTTTCTCCCCGTGCCTCGGGGGTTTCCTCCGGGTACTCCGGTTTCCTCCCCTGGTCCAAAGACATGCATGGTAGGTTGATTGGCATCTCTGGAAAATTGTCCGTAGTGTGTGATTGCGTGAGTGAATGAGAGTGTGTGTGTGTGTGCCCTGCGATGGGTTGGCACTCCGTCCAGGGTGTATCCTGCCTTGATGCCCAATGACGCCTGATTTACTGAGCACAGGCTCCCTGTGACCCGAGGTAGTTCGGATAAGCGGTAGAAAATGAGTGAGAGTGCATATTTGGGATTGAGTCAAGGCATTACGTATGTCTGAAATTCCATTTTTTTTCCTAAACACAATGTTATAAAAATAAACAGACTACACCTTTTAAAAATTTGTAGAAATACTCTCTGTTGATTGAGTTGTATGTCATCGGTTTTATTTTGGATGCATTTTTATGTCCTTTGTCAACTCTAAAATGATACAGACTTAAAAGCTAATGGATTCCAGGAAGAACAGCATCATCCTTCCTGTGTGACCTTGAATTATCTACACAGGGAACATTATCTACACGGGAACTATTCAAAATAAGCCACAAGCTGAAAACATTGCTTTTATAATGACTTACTAAGTAATTTGCTGCTCTGGTGGCCTTGAGGTGGGTGTTCAGAGTGTGGCAATAATGTACTATTATATATAATTCAACATCAACTCTCACAGCTGACACTGATTAGACATGATTGCCAGGTCATTATATAGCAGGGAGTGACAGTGACAATATAATGGTACTGGGTGAGATGTGTGAACATATTTCAAATATAAATGAGTCATTTTCATCATGCAAGTTAAATAAGCATAAGAGGGCTTAAAGGCTGTATTGACAAGTGTTTATTTTTATCATGTGTTGTGTCTAACTAATCAGTCTGGACTTTATTACACATTAACGATTTACTGAATCACATCAGCACAGGAACAGTAGGACACAAATACATCATACTTTAGTTCATTATATGACTTATTATTACAAGCGCTCTTATTGCCGCAGCTCTGTTTAATTCCCGGGTATAATTTTTCAGAAAGTGTTTAATTAATATCCGATAACAGAAGCTTCGACAGCACGTTCCAGGTTTATATTCATGAGGTTTACATTTCTGTAATAACAGCTTGTTTACAGGTAGTTGCATGGCAGAATCTCTAAATAATTTAATACTAGTAATAGACATAAATACATCCACCGTTCATTCAGATTTACTAACTGCTTTATCTGACTCATCAGGATCACAAAGGATGTGGAGTTAATCAAGGTAACACTGGGACAAGGCAAGAGAATGCATCCTGGATTAGATGAATTATTGCAGGGAGCCACTCACACACCCAACGAACCAGGAATAAACTTCCACACATGGAAAGAACATGTAAAACACATATACAATGTGAGAGCATGTCCCTATTTAACAAAGCCCAGGGTTCCATTTAACAAATGTAATTTCATCATCTTTAATACCTGGTTGGATACAGATACAGAATTTTGCCACTGTGTTGTTTTTGTGTATATTCATACTGCCATCTTTGTGCACTTCCTTAATAAGTATCTATTATTACACAGAGTAAATGTGGATAAATGTGAAATAAACATTTTAGTTAATAAAAATCACAGCAATATACATGTGATACATAATAGCTAGAGATGCTGAGAGTACAGTACATTAATGCACAGTTTTCTTTGGTGGTAATGGAGCATGTTTTAAGTTTTAAGCCAATACAATCTCCTGCTAAAAAATCCTTATACACTTTACATTATACCTCGAAACCCATGTCCATTAATAAAGCAGACTTAGCACAAACAATTTAAAGATGTCATGCTGTGCTAAAAATCTAATTTGCATCACAGAGAAACTGCAAGAAAACAGAATGTTCCATCTTATAATGCAAGTGCCAGCTGCTGACTGATCAAAAGGCAGGCACTGATAGGTCATAACACAGGCATGTCAGAACATCAGAGAAGACATATATGTGTGTGTGTGTGTGTGTGTGTGTGTGTGTGTGTGTGTGTGTGTGTGTGTGTGTGTGTGTGTGAGAGAGAGAGAGAGAGAGAGAGAGAGAGAGAGAGGCTAGCATGGGAGAATAAAACCTAAACTGACCAGCTCTTAGGAACGTGTTGAAACGCTCACTTTACAGAACAGGTGTGATGTCCTCAAGATGATTTATTATCACCACATCTGGCTTAAGTGTTTAGGTGCTGAATGTTTTTTTTTTTAATTCTGTGATTGACATTGGGCCAGATTTTGCTAAGTATTCATTGTGGCTATCCAGATGTTACAGATGTTGAAGAAAGGTGCTACTTATTTAGTCATATTACTTTATAAACACTGAGACAAAAATGCAAAGTTGTATTAGTTTATAAACACTTTTCTTTTGTTTTCTTGTACTCCTGTAAAACTTTTAAGATAAGAAGAATGAAACAAACAGCAGTGTTGACTTTGAAAACAGGCAGCCTATCTTTAATTGCTGATTCAGTAACTTTCTCGGATCAAGCACAAGGTGATTTCTCAGCCTTAAAGATCTGGAGGAAAGGCAGGGGACCCTCACATACATACTAATGTACTTGAGTAAACAAACTCTTTCCATGCCTAGATGTAATCACTTTTTTTTCAAAGAGATGATGAAAGTAGAAGACAGACATTGGTCTTTAAAAAAGAAGAAATAAAAAAAGTTTCCTTCTACACAACCAGGAATGTAATTTGCACAATTTGAGAATGTATACATTTTTTTTCATTCTTTTGCTTTTTGAACACCATTACAGCACATTACTTGTGTCTTCATTACTTATTTAAATAATTTTAACTCACTTTGATGAGAGCAAAGCTTGTAATTGCATGTACCTCAGACAGTCGTATTTCCCTGATTAAAATTTTACACATCTATAAATAATACATTTAATCATGCATAATCCAAAACTCAAACAAAGTGTAAGCGCTTGAGAAAGTGGAAACTTTAAAAACGCATGTTTTTCCATGTCATTAAATGGGAAATAATTACATGAGGTTTCAGACGTACAGTAGTTTGAACCAAAACCCTAGTGGTACTGCATAGATATAAGATGTTACGGAAGCACCGCTGAGATACGCAGTCAGTGTGTGGTGTCTCTATTAGCGTATGGAGAATTAAAATGGAAATGAAATCATAACATTATGGGCTTTGAAAGCTTGAGACCTTGAATGGTCTCTTTGATGTAAACCGCATGACCACGCTGTCTCAGTCATTGTCAGCAGTACAAGAGCATGCCGTTCGACAAAGAAGCACGTTTACCTCACTGCATAATGCAAGGCCCCAGTTCTCTCAGGCTTTGTTCCCAGGATTTATTTCAGAGTTGCTGCTTCAGTCAGTTCAGGGCTGTGCCTGTCATCTGCTCACAATAGAACACCTGGACACGTTCACAACAGCACCGCACAAGCAGCTGCTAGAGTCTAAGAGCGAGCAAGGTGTATTCACAATTGCTGCAAGATGAAGAACGACTCATCAAATCGAGTCGAAGTAATTGAATTGGACAAAGCTTTAAGTCATAAGCATCACAAAAGCTCTAATTTCTCCCATTATCTTTAATTTAAACTCCATAAAACATACAGTATAGATGTGTGTGACATCTGATGGCTCAAAATGCAGTGTCCTGTAAACATGACTAACACTAGTGGATTTAATCCAATGCTTGGAAGAATGATTATGTCTAAGGATGGAGAAAATGGTGTCCTTTCTGTCACTACCGCTGCAGGAAGAAGGTTCATGACAGCAGGACAGCTGAAGATTGGCAGCCGAGAACAGATGGCCAGGAGGAGGAGACATGGACAGGGGACTGGCACTGAGAGAAGAGTACTGATGAGGCACTGCACTGAATTCAGCACAGGAGCTGCTCTTTTTGACATTTAAAAAAAACAATCAAAAAAACAAAAACTCTATAATACCAGTGCCTTATTTATTCTGAAGGAAGATATAGGTAGATATTGTGTCTTTCTACAGAAAGTAAGGATAAAAGATGCCACTTTTTTTGTAAATTAGTGCAAACATTACTTGTTTTTGGATACCATTAAATAGTATTGACAAATAATGATGATTAGCTAACACATAAGTTTTACATGTTTTTAAGAAACAATGGAAAGACAAAATAACAGCAGAAACAAGACAAAATCATCATCCATCTACAGTATCTGTCCATCCATCCATGCGTCCACCCATCCATCCGCCCATTTGTCTATTTATCCATTCATCCATTCGTCCATCCGTCCATCCACCCATCCGTAGATTCATCCATCCCTCCATCCATTCTCTACAGCACTTATCCTGCTGGACACTGGAAAACTTGAGCCTATCCCAAGAGACTTAGGGTACAAGGCAAGGTAGACCCTGAACAGGATGTCAGTCTTCCACAGGGCACAATCAACCCACAGTGACACACCCATTCACACACTACAGACAATATAGAGATGACAATCTACCTACTGTACAGCGCATGTATGTCTTTGGTTTCATTCAACTGTCCTCAGTTATGTAGTATAAATATGTCATATTGAAAATACATATATCGTAAAAAAAACAACAACAAAAAAAAAAACACAATAATTGCAATAACAGTATCATCATCAACCACTAACTGAACATCCAAAAATATTGTGAAAATATTAACAATGTAGGGGGCACGGTGGCTTAGTGGTTAGCACGTTCGCCTCACACCTCCAGTTTGCATGTTCTCCCCGTGCCTCGGGGGTTTCCTCCGGGTACTCCGGTTTCCTCCCCCGGTCCAAAAACATGCATGGTAGGTTGATTGGCATCTCTGGAAAATTGTCCCTAGTGTGTGATTGCGTGAGTGAATGAGAGTGTGTGTGCCCTGCGATGGGTTGTCACTCCGTCCAGGGTGTATCCTGCCTTGATGCCCGATGACGCCTGAGATAGGCACAGGCTCCCCGTGACCCGAGGTAGTTCGGATAAGCGGTAGAAGATGAATGAATGAATGAATGAATATTAACAACGTATTCACACCATCGCAAATTGGACCAAACACAAGAGTGAGCTATTTATATAGCATGGAGAATATTAGCTGATCTGAACATGCCAAATATCATGTTATGTAATTGTGTAAAAATGTTATATAACCAGAGCACCTGGTAACATGACTGACGGACAGTTCTAGGAACCAGTCAAACACTTGTCAAAACTTTCAGCTACAGATGACCGACAACAACTAAATTACAAATGTGACAAACTCCAGATTTTATCCTTTAATACTATCACGAGTGTAGTATTTCAAAATACTTTTTATGAAAGAATTTCAAATTAAATTCATCAAACAGAAGCTTGATGTTTAAATGAATAACAAATTGATTCACACTATAGCCACAAACCTTTATTTAGTTGTGTGAGACCATCATAATTCAGAATGACTGCAAAAAAAAATCTGAAGAAATTTGTTAAAAACATCTGCCTTCAAGTCAAGTAGTATTAAATAATTAAGTGATTAATATTCAAAATTCCTCAGTAAAGAAAGGAAGCGTGGGTGATCCAGTTTTCTAGCCGGTGGCATATTGCCGTGAAAAATCTGTTCTTATGCAGGATTTCATTCTGGTGCTTGTTGGAGGGTTACTCCTTTAAAACAGCACAGATGGCAATAGGACTAATCATCAAAACAAAACAGGTTGCAGCATTTGTGCATTAACGCTGTCACTTCAGCATCAGCTGAAGACAGAGTAGATAAAAGCGAAAACCACATTAGAAGGGTAATGAGAAACAATATGGAGAATAAACACGAAATTTATTTTACATATAAATAGAACCAGTGAGCACTTAGCTGTAGAGCTCTTAACATGTATACAATGTACCACTTGATTTCTTTATGTCTGCACTCAGGAGTGTGAATATTATTCATTCCAAGACTTTTATCTAAAAATAGAGAATTAAAAAAAAAATCCATCTCACTGCATAATAACATTTATTTTATTTTAATTTTCATCCCATTTCCTATGGGATGAAAAGTCATCATTTTCCTAATTCATTTAGGAAATATGTTTGCAGCAGATACCACAGGCCCCATGTGACACTTACGGAACTGCACAATGAATAGCAAGAATGAAATTCTTGCATTCTAGCATGCATTCGGATTTATTTACACACCTTTAAAATACCTGCAAAAATATCATGTTTACTTAAGTGAAATTGCCACAATATTTATAAGAAAAACTTAGTAAACATTTCAGAATGGTTATACTTAGAAAATAAATTTACCGCACAGTCAATACAAGCGATTACTTTAAGCTTCCTTTTTTTTTTTTTTTATAAACCTGAGTTCAATACACAAAACCTGTCATGACAACTGGAGTTAAAGAGGCGAAATAATATCACACAACTTAATAATAAAATAATTATTGAATACATATTAAAAAACATCAGCGAATTTATTGGCATTACTAAATGTTAGGTAGGATTATTAGCCATTATGTTCTACTTTACTAAGCATTTTTTAGCATGCATTAATAGACATCAGGGGGCACGGTGGCTTAGTGGTTAGCACATTTGCCTCACACCTCCAGCGAGTGTGTGATTGTGTGAGTGAATGAGAGAGTGTGTGTGTGCCCTGCGATGGGTTGGCACTCCGTCCAGGGTGTATCCTGCCTTGATGCCCAATGACGCCTGAGGTAGGCACAGGCTCCCCGTGACCCGAGAATAGTTCAGATAAGCGGTAGAAAATGAATAAATGAATGAATGAATAATAGACATCAATTAATACCATATTAAGTCTAAATTCACTTCCAAACCAATGGCAGTAATAATTAATAACGTATTATTTTCCATGCTGTCTTAATCTAGATTTTTAATATTAATTAATCTGATTTAAGACAACATTTAAAAGTAACTAAGCAGTGTTTAACAACAGTTTGTCAGCTAAGCTTTTAAATAATTTATAATACCAAATATTAGTTTATTTAATAAAATGTTGTGTACCATTATGTCAATGTATGTGGACAGGTTTTGCTGCTACTGTTAAAGTATATTTTCCTTTGCTAGCATTTCATAAAAACACAGTGTGTAATAATTGTAAATTTGAAGATTACAAACAAAAATAATTGATTATTAATCAAATGCATTTGTGTTTGTTTGTAATGACATGTATAATAAAGAAACAGAAAGAGGAATAATTATATGGTTAAGTACTCTATTACTAGACACTAGTATTATGATCATTAGTGTAACAATTAATCAAGTGCATGTAAACACTTACCTTTGTAAGTGGATTCTGGTTATCTAATAAAGTCAAACACACTTCAGTAATTATAAATCATCCCTAAAATGAATTTGTGTCAGAAAGATCATTAGAAACTGTTTAGTAATACAGAGGAAATACATTACGGGTTCACTTTCGTGTGCTTATTCTGAATAAAGTAAGATCAGAGGTAAGGAAACGCACTACTGGCAGGTCTACCTATGAACGCAATCCGCCCTCTGCAAATGATCCAAAATGCAGCTGCACGGCTTGTTTTCAACCTGCCAATGTTCTCGCATACCACCCCGCTGCTGCGATCCCTCCACTAGCTTCCGGTAGCTGCACGCATCAGATTCAAACACTGATGCTGGCCTACAAAGCCAAAAATGGACCAGCTCCCTCTTACCTCAAAGCCCTCATCACTCCTCGCACTGCACCCCGCACCCTCCGATCTACCAGCACTGCTCGACTGGTTCCACCATCTCTCAGGGTAAGAGGCAAGTATACTACAAGACTCTTTTCTGTTCTGGCACCAAGGTGGTGGAACGAACTTCCCCTAGAGGTCCAGACAGCTGAATCACTGGCTATTTTCAAGCGGCGGTTGAAGATCTACTTATTCAGGAAACACTTCAACTAGCACTTCTTTCCTTATCTTTTGCATTAAAAAAAAAAAAAACACAACCTTTGACACTTTTTCATTGTAACTCTGAACAAATGTTTTAAACTCATGGTATCTTAAGTATGTAACCTAGTGAGCCAGCATTAATGTATTCAATGTTAGAGATTTAAGCACTTATGTACGTCGCTCTGGATAAGGGCGTCTGCCAAATGCTGTAAATGTAAATGTAAATGTAAATGTAAATGAAACATGCAAACATGTCTGTGTAAAATAACTGACTAGCTGATGGTTAACTTAAATTATTAAGCAGTTTTTAAAGTATGTGCCAAAAATTAAATAAAGTTTAAAATCCGACTCTGTCTCTGAATGTCCTTGTTTTGAATGTGCATCACCTTCCAAATGATGTTATTAAAATATACTATTGAGAATGTCCACTATGCCATATTCTTCTAATTTGCTCTCTTTTTTGCATTATGTCTGGGTATGAGTGTACAACATAGGATATATATTTCATTGTATATTGATTCTTAAAGCACTCTTTATGCACATGATAACTTTAAACTTAATATCTAGGATTTACACAAGACCTGTAGTATAGCAGATGGAAATGAATGGACAGCAAAGACAAAACAGAAAAGACAAAAATGTTACTAAGGACATGTAACATTCTGGGAGATTCTGTTTCTGCTTTTCCTTAGTTTAATAGTTTCTGATGGCCCTTCTTTTTTTTTCATAGAAACATTTATTTCTACTCCTATTGGGAGCTTATTTGTAGGTTATTAGTGTAAATTGAGAGACTAGATAATAATACAATAAAGCGATCACAATAATGACTGTCATGGCCTTGGCAGAGTTCGAGTATGATACCTGTAGTATTCATCAGAAAGTTGTTCATTTCTATGTTGTTAAATTAATTCAAAATTGTTATGAATTTTTATTAATGAATGAATAATTTAATTTTCTGTTAATTATTTAACATTCTAGTTTACTTAACAGGTTTACTTTTGTGTTGAGTTATCTTGTTATGAATGTAGGGTTATTGAAAAGTTTTTCCATATTTTTTAAAATACAAAAGGAAAAAAAAACAAAAACGGAAGAACTGCTGAAGTTAAACTATGGGATTGTGTTTGATTCAAAAGCAAATAGTTAGCTATGCTAATGACACAACACAAATTAAGAACATGGTCCCCATCCATAAATGCATTGTGAAAGCTTGTATGGACCAATGCTTTTGTCATTTCTCTTATCTCAGTTCAGTCCGAACTGAGAGAGAGAGAGAGAGAGAGAGAGAGAGAGAGAGAGAGAGAGAGAGAGAGAGAGAGAGAGAGAGAATTAAATCTATTGTGGATAATTAAATCATGAAATCGGTCCATTTTGCATGCAGTGGTCTGTAAGAAAGCCAGCTGCCATGGGCTATCACTAGTGTATGCTAGCAAACACAAAGTGATCATCTCTCCACATATAAAGTGGCAGTAACTTTGTCCACACTCCTTCTTTTCACTGACCCATTGGGGAGAGCAGACCAACTTAGGAGCATTCTGGGAGATTCTGTTTCAGATAATGCAGATCTTGAGATTCAAATTGCGTGATTAGAACACTGGCAGGGGAGCCAATTAGTACTGGGTGTTAGATTTTGTATTCTGTCCCAGTCTATTGACTTCAAATCTGCTTTTCTATCTCACATTTTCTGTCGGTTAATAAAAAAGGAGGAAAAAATAGCACCCCAAGCTTGAAGGCTTTTCAGATTAGCCTATTTTTCACACTGAAGTTATTAATATAATTCATGTTTTATTGTTGTCTGCTATTTTAATGTTTTTTCGTCTGTCTGATTAGCATTGCAAATATGATAACACAGTATACCTC
The DNA here is from genome assembly GCF_030014155.1 of Tachysurus vachellii. Lineage (NCBI taxonomy): Eukaryota > Metazoa > Chordata > Actinopteri > Siluriformes > Bagridae > Tachysurus > Tachysurus vachellii. The sequence continues at coordinate 14,105,177 of NC_083474.1, forward strand.
ATAACCAGTAGTGAAACTGTCAGACTTTTAGATATACACGTAACATTAATCCCCTTAAGCTCACACGCAAGGCCTGATAAAACTACTTTCTGAATGCTGAAGAACATGGGTGACAAGTTCACTAGATACATTTAACCACTTGAGGAACTACATCTCAAATGAAATACTTCTCAAATGAAAGTGTTGATATCTCAGAGATCCAGAGTGTGCAGTTTGTGCAAACTAATGACACAACATTTTTTTCTTACTAACAGGGTAAAGATAATGCTCTTGATACTTAATCTTGTACTGAGAATACCGAGGCAGATATGACAAGATCCATTTTTTGTCTTGTAATCTTAACCTTCATATGTGCAATGAATATTATTGTTTTTTTTTTCACAAATTCTATGCTAATACAGAAACACCAAACAAAACATATCCAGAATGACATATGAATATCATATACTGTATATCTGTAATACAGTGACACAACTGCATCTGTATCTGTTCAGTGCTCCAAATATCTATGTCAGAATTTGGATTTATACCCAAAGTGGGTGTGGTATTTTTTTTCTTTCTTTATTTATAAACCCTACTAAGCTCCTTGAAACACTAGGAACATAACCAGAGGAAGAAATAGCAGCAATGTTGGTATGCTGTGTGAATTCTGGCTTTGACAGTTTTTTTAATGAACATGAACTTATTACATCTAATATGTAATATATAATAAGAGATTATATTTTATATTATATATCTAATTGGTTTAGATTGTTCTGTGTATCAAGAGATATAACAAACTAATAGCCAGATTTAAACCTGACCCCGACCAGAAAGTTACTAAGAATGAATCCAAATCTTTAATGTCATTAGTTACAGTCATGTTTATAAAAGATTTTATATATGACCACTCAATCACTCTCAATTAAAATTATTATTTTTTTTCTTTTATTAGCACCCTTTCTGGCAAGTTTTATAAAACAAACAAAACATAAAAAGCAAAAAAGCTATAGAAATAAATATCTAACTACATATTGCCATACCTCGTATTTGTATTTGAGAAGTCTTCTTTTAAAACACATCATCTGTTTTTTCTAAATAATTCATTAGTATTTGCTTGAATCCCTTCTTTACTTTTCCTGTAAGTGACTCTTTTAGACTTTTATAAAACGTCATAGCTATTCAAATGGACTCGGGGTTTACTTAAACCACGTAATGAAACAGCAGTGTGTGAAGCTTTGTCTCTTCCTGTGGCCTGAAAACATGGCATGCTGTCACTCTGCAATGCCTGTGGGGTTTGTTGGAGTACTGTCCGGTTGTGTCTGACAAACATGCTACATTATACCCCGTCCTCTCAGCCAGCCTCTGTCACAGTTGTCAGCATGGTACAGCTTTTCACTGCAGAAAAACCCTTGAGATTTCTCTCTTTCTCAGCCCCCTCCTTATTCTTCTCTCTGTCTCTGTCTCACCACCCATCTCAGCTTGCACTGATTTTCTTATACAACCCTTATAGTGAAGCTAAGCCTGATTCTCAAGCAGATGTCTTACTTCTTAGTGGTTCGAAAAAGCCACATTACAGCAGCTTTACTGTGAGACGTCTTTTCCTCCCTGATATCAGAAGTGCAGTAAATTTAGTAAAACAGGGCTGCTCTGCAGTCGACCATTTGACATGTTTAGAAAGATATTCGCAATGCTTTGCTTCACCTTAAGCATCATTATTCATACATGAAGGAAATCCATTTACTGCACTTGTAGGAACAGTCCAGACCATAACTGCAAGCAGGAACAGATTTATAACATTTACAGCATTTTAAAAGCATTCTACATTTTAAAGTATTCCAAAGACAATAGGATATAAAATCAGAAATTGTGGGTGTTGTTTCAAATTAACGATGTGCCCGACGGCTTCACAATGCTGAATCTGAACATTCATATCTCTGAGATGGAGGATGTTTCGCTCTGGATTCATACAGCAGATTTTTCTAAGTGAAAATAACTCGAAAAAAAAAACATCAAAAACAAGGCATCCTTAAGGTGTACTGAATTGTTGCTTGGTTTAATGACAAACTGATCGTTATAAGTTGATGACATTATTATATTTGATCAAGTTTCAAGTTTTTTATTCACAGTTTCAAAGTTTTTATTTATTATTCAAATGACAACAATTTTTACTATTCTTCATATTATAGTTTAGTGGAAAAGAGAGAGAGCAGTATAGTTGGTCTATGCGACATTCATCCAAATGAAGTCTTGCATATTCATGACATGTTTTTTTAAGAGATCCGTGGATATGCACTTTGATCAGGTTCTCATACAGCGCCAGCACTTACCCAACAGCATAACAATTTGTAATGTGTACAACGCACAAGGCTGAGATAATTTGTCACAGTAGATGCTCAGAACATGAAGGTGAGATAAAAACATGCGTATGACTGGTAAAAAGCATACATAATTTAAATGGGTTGAAGGTGTCCTTAAATTCAGGGCCCATTTTTCACTCATAATAGAGACAATAGCAATGACCCAGTACCCTGCTGTAAAGTCATTTTGTAGGAAGGTTCATCACCAATTTCACTGTTACAGGCGCAGTGATATTGAGAGATTGAGAGAATATGCTGGACGATCTGACCATTACTTTTTGTCTCAACTGTTATATTGAATTTTGATATTGTTCAGATCCTCTGCACCTATTATAAAAGACTAATTTGTAATGGTGTGTGTGTGTGTGTGTGTGTGTGTGTGTATGTGTGTGTGTGTGTGTGTGTGCGTGTATGTGTGTGTGTTTCTCTGTGTGTGTGTGTGTGTGTGTGTGCGTGTATATGTGCGTGTGTTTCTGTGTGTGTGTGTGTGTGTGTGTGTCTGCGTGTGTGTATGTGTGTCTGCGTGTGTGTGCATGTGTGGGCAGATTCACTATTAACTAAACTATCCTCTTAGTTAACTGTGATCAGGTGACCTGTCCTCCATAGGTGGGCAAATAATCCTTTCATTACTTTTTACCATGATTAGTCAATCATCTATCTATCTATCTATCTATCTATCTATCTATCTATCTATCTATCTATCTGTCTGTCTGTCTGTCTGTCTGTCTGTCCGTCCGTCCGTCCGTCCGTCCGTCCGTCCGTCCGTCCGTCCGTCCATCAGTCCATCCATCCATCCATCTATCTATCTATCTATCTATCTATCTATCTATCTATCTATCTATCTATCTATCTATCTATTAATTAATTACATGCCCAAAAAAAGAAAACATATATTTTATATACATGCTAAAAATGGTAGGACTTGCAATATTTAATTTTGCCATATTCTTAAAATTCAGTTTCTTAATGACATATTTTTGGGCATTTCTTTCACTTTCCAACTGCTTATCTAATAGTATATCATAAGAACTCAAGATCAGCTTCAATGAGGCTGAAACAGCAGCAAACATAATGACACTAACATTACTAATGGGGTCATGAAAGCTTCTGCTGTGCTCTTGTCAGAAAATGCTTTTTCATTATTCGTTAAAAACAACTGTACAAGGCCCTTTACCAAGACATTTCTTTAAAGTATTCTATCAACATGCTGATGGATTTGACCTTCAGGATGTGCTTGAATACTTGTATCGTTATTTCTTAGTGTATGAGTGAGAGGCTTTCTGAATGTTCTGAAGCTGGCAGCAGCATTCCCTATGCCCACAACTGGTTGAAGGAGTACTTATATATACTTTATACATAAAATGCTATGGCATTTAAATCATAAGTAGAAAACAGATGTCTGCGGTTAGATGAATAAAACAGGTAAAAAAAAAAGGAATGTAACACTACCATGGAGGGCTCAGTTCCCTGTTACAAAATTCACCAATATAAATCCGAGATAACAAGATTGAACATTTATGTCATTGAACATAGACATGAAAAAAATATAAACTAGTGATCTGCAGAATCTTAGCAATAATTGCATGGTGCTGTTGTGGATTGGGTGGTTTAAGCATGACCACTGGTGATAACCTGCTTGTGTAAGCATTCTTCTTCTTCTTCTTCTTCTTCTTCCTCTACCTCTTTTTCTTCTTCTTCTTCTTCTTCTTCTTCTTCTTCTTCTTCTTCTTCTTCTTCTTCTTCTTCCTCTACCTCTTTTTCTTCTTCTTCTTCTTCTTCTTCTTCTTCTTCTTCTTCTTCTTCTTCTTCTTCTTCTTCTTTTTCTTCTTCTTCCTCTTATTCTTCTTCTTATTATTATAGAGGAAATTATATTTATTATTTCTTATTATAGAGGAAATTATATTTCTTATTATATTCTTCTTCTATAGAGGAAACTATCGTTATAGACTGTATTTATTTATAGATCAGTTTTTAAGTTGCTGAATATGCTGCTTTTACATGGACTGAAGTTTAGAAGAAGGAAGAACTGAACTGTTCTTTTTAGGAGACAGCACGAGGCTGAGGTTCTGGTCAGGTGTCTCTATCTGTCAAACGGGCGTCGGTCTGGGTTGCCAAATAGCATGGATTCATGTCTGTTGAGATGACAGGTATTACATTTATACAGAACATTAATGTTAAAATTGCTTATTTAAAAAAAGTATGTCTAAATAAGTCTATAAAATATATGATATATTTTTTCAAAGATACATTAAATTAACCCAGTAAAGTTGTTGTTGGCTTGAATTGAAATCTCGAAATCTTCTTCTAAAAAAAAGTAATTCTGGTAATTAATCTGGCAACCCGTGAGTGGGCGGGGCTTAGCGCTCCACGGTAGAGCTTACGGCTGTGGTGGCTGGAGCGGTACTTTACTCATCACTGTGGCGGGGAGCGTCTCTCTGCAGGCCGGCTACAGCGCAGGCTCCGCACCGCTCCGTTCCGCTCCGGGCGCATCACGGCAAATCCGTGGAGTCCGCGTGCTCCCTGTCTTAAAAAAAGTGCGCACCCAGCCGGATAAGACCGTCATCTGCAGGGAAGAAGACGCACCACGGACACCGGCGCACTTGGCTGAAGGGAGACAGCAAGAAAAAAAAAACAAAAGAACAAAATTATGATGTTGAAGCAGCACCTGCTCTTCGTGCTCTGCAGCGTCTGCGGGACTGTCGTTAAAGGTGAGAGCTCGAGGATGCCCCGTTTATTGCCTGCGGCGGTGAAGGGAGTTGGCTGTGGCTGTGTTTGCGCAAACACACACTCTTACTCAAGTGCGATCCTGGAGACATTTAGAACATAAACACGCGTTAGAAGTTTTAGTGAGTTTTGCGCATCCTTTCACACTGACCATCACCGTCGGGTGCGAAGTTGCAGTAATGATGGAGAGCTACAGAGGGACAGTGAAAGAGCTTAGCTTGTGCATTTCTATACAACTTCTACTCTCACAAATAAACAGGGGGCAATTAAGTCAAAGCATTGATCTTGAGCATGGGGGGGTTGCGGCATGAAAAATACCCTGGCTCCTAATGAAGTGGTAGTTAGTAGAGTATCATTTCATTCCCTATACTGTATGTGTTTGTTTGGAATTAAGCAAGAAAAATATTTCAGTACCAGTAGTCTTAAAGGGAGTGGCGTGTTCTGCCTGATTCAGGAGCAGTGATTTAAGTCGGACTGGGTCAGAAACGGTATACTATCATCCCTAAATAGTTTGCCGAATACTACATGACATATGGATATGTATTTTGTCGCACTGTACAGTACAGTAGCGCACGGTTCCAGTGGCAGTGCGTATTTGCGCTCCCATCACACTGCGGTATTTGCAGCCGTCTGCATCTTGGGGTCGTCCTAGTATAAAGCATAAGAGATTTTCTCCTCGATGCGTAAAGGCTTGTCCAGAACGGGAGAAGAAACTGAGACTGTAGTTTAACGCATCTGGATCCGTGGATACAGTGGATTGCTTATAGAATTGGATTGGACGTGATTTGAATGTAAAAAAAAAAAAAAAAAAAAGCAGTTATATAAAAATGGATCCAGTGGATTGCAGAAATGTGGACTGCAATCTGTGCTCCAAACTTAAACCAGGGAGGTGAACATAGCTCTACCCTCTCTCTAGTTTTCTGAAACTCTGAGCCAGCAGGTGATCTTTATATCCCCGGATCATTCTTCATCCCTTGAAGTTAGTGCTGTTTTATTTCTCTTCTTTTGATTAACATTGGTTAATTACCAAGGGAACTCCAGCATCGTAACAGCTGCCCAGGCTTGCTTTTGGAGTCCTGGACTTCCTGTAGCTTTAGTCCAGGCTGAATCTAGCACACCTGATCCAGTTAATCAAGGGATTTAGTAGCATCTGAATATTACAGCCAGGTGTGTTGGATCTAATCTCAGCATGTTGGTAGATCTCCAGCAATGGGCACTCTGTGCTAGAGAACATTCCAGCATCACAACAGATACATAAAAGGTTGTAATAACTTGAGCCAACTCCCACAAATTAAAACAAAAAAGCCTGGGGCTTTCAAATCGATGTAGATGGACTGAACAATCTGCCATTAAACATCATTCATCAGACAGACAAAACGGATATAGATACGGATTGGACTTTTATATGCTTCAAAAAAATTCGCACATGTAGGCATTTTATTTCTAGGTAGGTCGGCAACATGCAATAATATGTTTAGCTTTTTTTATCACTAAAAAGAGGTACGAATGAGTAGAAGCAAAACTTATATTGAGTCATTTTGCTGCAGAAATATTACTCAAATTCTACTCCGTTATGATGAAAGATAAATAAGATATTATACATGACTTGTGTACAACCTGTGAATAGTGTATATCTGAGATTATACACCAAAGGTATATTTTGTAACTTCTATAATAGCAGAAGTTATTTGTATATATAATTTGTACACATAGCCTTTTTCTGGCCCTGAAATGAGCTCAACCTCTATTATAGAGCAAAGATAAGCAGCAAATGTGCCTTTTCTATAAAAGATAACCCATGAGGCATTGCACATGCCGTGTTGGAAATGATTTCCTATTTACTATATAGTGCACTGTTTTGCATGTCAGCCATTTTGTAGTGTTGTCTGAATTCTCAGTGTACAGTCTTATTCCCTGGATAGTTGACTACAGCGGAGCAATTTCTTTCAGCTTGGAATTAAATTAAGGGCACTGTAATGGCCAAAACACCTTGTAGACAACAGCAGATGGTTGTTAACAGGAGAAACACACAATAATTCATTAAGTGTATTTCTAGCAGAACATTTCATTTGAAACTTTTGTTTGTTCTTGGATTCAGACTGCATATTTGGAAACAGTGAAGTGCTAAATTTCAATGTTTTTTTCTTTACCGCTGCCGTATGTATTCCTACGTTTAACATAACAGCATGTTTAGTGAGTAAGGGTACAGAGCTTGTTTGTCTGTTCAGAAGAGGTGTTGTTACTGCGACTGCAACTCACCCTGTGAACAGCAGAGGGCTCTTCAAATTACGAACTCTACAAACAGCTCCTTTAACGCTAACAGAAACAACCAGATTAGCCGTTTCTCTGACGAGTGTAATATTTCCTAGGATGACCTAATAAATCATTACACTTATATGTCCACTCTTTCGGAAGCTCTCTTTTGTCCCACTGACTCTACATGTCTGCGAATCTTCACTGTGTATAATTGCTATAAAAAGCTCAGCGCTTGACATCCCTTTTGGGATGAGACATTTAGGTCAGGGTTTCATCTGCTTTTCTATGGCTCTAGCCTGTTTAATCCCCACAAGAGGAGCCTTTTCCCCACCTTAGTTAGTGACTCATAGAATAAGACATTTGTACTAGAGATGTAATGTGACACACAAATTGGACCTGAGGGACAAAAAATCCCCCTCAAATATAACTGCAGAGATGCCAAAGGGCCTAGCTATATATGTGGATGGATGCGATGCCACTAGAGCACCACTGTTAGCTCTGGCTTATTGGTGGATTTTTTTTTGACGTGCTAGGTGTATCAGAGGGAAGCGTTTTATTTGCCACTTAAAGATGCCCCCCTCTGCTGCTCCAGAGAGTTAGCTTATCCTGAAAGAATGGGCTTTAAACCCGTGAGTGCTGGCCATGGAGCTATGCTATAAATAATCCAGTGGAGGAAGGAGACTGGCAGTGCGCAGGCACCGAGCCTCACTGCTTTGTGCTTGCTGACAGATCTGCATCTACATGGATCAGTCAGAGAGCAGAGCCAAAAAAAAAAAAAAAAACGGCACCATACAAGAGACACGCTGGGCAGCAGACATGAGCTGTTATGCTGACAGCTAGCATTTTGGTCTGTTTTTATTCTCGTGACTGCTCGCATTTTACTTGCATTATTTTTGATCACAAGCTCCTTCAGTCACCTAAGATGGCTTACCCCCAGCTTGTTTCTCTTCTCTCTGGCTCACAAACTGATAATCTGAATGATTACATTTATTCCCATAGTAAATAAACACATATACATGAGCATGTGCTTTCTTGAAATTCTGATGATGCAGCAAAAGGACAGCCAGCCTGTTGGGAACTGACCCGATAACATTCTGTACTGTTTATATTAATGATTAATCCAAAAATAGCATAGTTAATCTTCTGCTAAAGCTGCAGCTATCTCAGCTGTACATAACTACATGGCCAAGGCACGAATGACATCTCTCTCTCTCTCTCTCTCTCTCTCTCTCCATCAGGTTTAATGAGGCTGTTCACAGCAAATTCAGAAAAAGTAGTGTGTCTTTGAAAGACTTCCTTAATGAAAGACATATATAGCTTGCTCGAGGAGGCCATAATAACTCTACTGATAAATGGTTCTGTGACACAGTCAGTTAATAAGATCACCTACCTCTGGGCATGCAGACATGATAATTAGCTTCTCGTCGAAGCCTGCAGACACAGAGAAGACAGAAAAAGAGATAACGATTATATTTGGGTTTTTTGGTGTTTAACATTAAAGTTATACCATTAATTGAGATAGAGTGAGTTGTTTGAACTTTGAATATGCTCATTATATTCACCTTTATTTATTTATTTATTTATTTATTTATTTATTTTAATCCTTTTTATTTTGTCTGTTTTTTTTATTATTTATTTTTTATTTTTAGATGTCTTATAATGATTATACTGAGATCGATTTTTACTGACAATTTTCAATTCAAAACCTTAAATTCATAGCCCAGGGTATGTCTTTGATCACAAGGTATATAGTACCATATGGCCAGAATAAAATACACATCAAATTCAGACTTCATTGTAAAAATATTCGAAACCATCCTGACCCTGATGTTCTGATTAAATAAACTTGTCATGACTAAAGTTTCTATTTACCCAGAGAGCAACTCACCTGTGTATTCACATGCACACAAACAACAAGCTATAGCCTTGTCCGAATTTTTTCCCTTGTTGGCATATGGTACTCTACAACTATTTGTTATTTCAGCCATTTTGTAGCATTAACAGAATTCTCAATGGACAAATCATATTTGATGGATTCCTATATTATGAATCTTTATCCTGCATCATAAATCCAGTTTACCACCAACATTTGCTATCTCAATACAAAACCCCCACAATAGCGACTTCTTTCGGCTCAAAATGTAAAAGGAATAGCAGCATTGCTAGGTGGGTGGTTTACCTGCTGAATTGAGGGTTGAACATACATTTGCATAAATGATATCATCAGTAGCCACTTTATCATGCTCAGGATCTGAGTGGATCTGGAGCCCATCATGGGCACATTAAAACCAAACAGGCTGAGCTCAGGATCGAACCTGTGATCCTGGAACTGTGCAACGGCAACACGTCCCACTATGACACACTACTTTATAGGGACTAATTACTGTGTTATGAATGCCTAAATATTATATTATGTTAATTAAACCCCCAAATCTTATATTTTTATTTCATTACACCCAACACTCATTTGATTCAGTTTGTTTGCTCATTCTCTTACAGTTTTGATTTATTTTTGTACTTAATTAAAAAAAATTAAGATATTTTGTAATGACAATCAGGACATTGGGAGCCAGTGGTCAGTATATGAATGTCTGTAAAGAAAAAAAACTTTAATGACCACTAAACCTGACAGACATCTGCTCTGTATTTGATAAATAAAAACATCTTAAACTTATTTTTGTGATTTAATTTTGTATGACATTCTGAATGTGTGTGAGATGCCAGGACACAATGTGTTACCTGGCACACATGAAAGAAAGGTCTGATCTGGGTCCGGCGTCTCCCAGTGTCTGTTCCATTTTTGCAGCTTGCTGCACGTAGCAAAAGAAGCTTCAAAAATATCATGGCATGGATTTTTTTTTTTTTAAAAAAAAAAAGCTGATACTCAGAATGTAATTAGAGCGAAAAGTTTAGGGAAGAGAGTTTGGATATTAAAACCGCTACTTGTTCCTGAGACTGTTAAATCTTCACCTGTGGCTAATAGACATGACGTGTTGTGCAGCAATTTGTCATTTCCACTTATGGAAAAACATCCGTGGCTGATTTAGGACATTATGTAGGACATAGTCTGTGATTTGATGCATACCCATAGTCCACTGTTTTTCTTCTGGGTCTTTATTGAATATTTTTAAACCTAGCCATGTTACCAGCATCCTATTCAGTATTCTGTTTGCGGACCTCATCAGTCATTGTCGTTGCTTGTATCGTTTTTGAGCACACGTTGTCACCAGTAAGCACCACAGAGCGTTTCACATCTAGTGTTTTCCTTCTTCGGTGACACAGTAGGACATCAATATCACATGTAGGAGAGTGTATTCGAATTCGAGATGGATTTTGCAAGGCCAGGCCAAAAACCTATCCATCTATAAATCCATTAGTTCGTGCATGCATCCATCTATCTCTCTACATTTCTGTCTAGTTCTCCATCCATCTGTATAGAATTGAAGTGCTGGGAAGAAACAAGATAAAGAAAAATTTAAAATAGCACTAAATGGCTTCTCCTGTCTGCTGGAATATCAAGGGATTTAATTGGCTGTTTACAGAAAGCTGCACGGTCGTATCTGATTGTTAGCACATTACTGTCAGAAAAAAAAGCACTGGGCAAAAGCATATGAATCCTCTACTCGTTTAGTAAACAGAACCCCATCATTTTTAACTCCTCGTCCTAGACCAGCGTACCATACTAGAAGATGTGCTCCCTAATTGCCTTTTTTTCCTTAGTATCTCATTGAATTGCATTTAACGAAAGCTTCATACTTCACACTTTCTATTATTCAGGGAAAACTATCCAATTAACCATTTGATGTACTTTGACAGTCAGAAATAAAGTGAGGATGAGACGCCGTTTCCGCTTGTGAACCTCATTTGTGAAAAATACAAGACCGTGCATTATTTCCTTTAAAAACACTGGACGTCTAAGCGTGGAATGGATTTGAATAGTCTTCACACCTACACCCATCTGTTTTGTGCATATGTGGGACATCTGGACCACCTACATCATCATGATAGTTATTTACATTCTCCTGCCCAATAAGGCTTGCAGTCATTTATTCCATATCTAATGCTATAATGCGTTACATGTCTGTGTATACTGAAGGTCACATTCAGAATATTATTCTCACCCTGAGCGCATATCGTCAATGTCTACCTTCAGTGCAGTCTGTTATTATTTTCTCCCAGTGAAACCTTTTCAACTGAATAGATTGCAGTGTGAACATCCTCCAATACAAGACCTTAACACACAACCACCCTGAAATCAAAAGACGACATTGACGTAAAACAACCACGCACGAATAGTCGCTAATGAAAATGACTAATGAAAATCCTCATTAAAATCCCTCTTTCGAAAACGGCGTCGACAGCAAATCCTCAACCAAATCCAGCACCTTCCCCCTTCCACCCACCCCCACCACAGCCCCCCACCCCCTCCATAAGCCTTTGCAGTGCTTTGTTTTAATAGACACATGCTAATGTGCCTAGATAAATTTGTTTACCTGCTTTTTGAATCTCGTTGCTGATGGATGTGTCCTCAGAATGGAGAAAGGCGCCTTGAATATTGACAGAAAGGGCTCAGTCAATCGTAAAGCAGCACATCACCCGAGAGCACATCAGGCCATTCGCCAAACGAATGAAACTCACACAAATTTTGCGTATGATCACATGCTCTCTGACCTCCGGCTGTCAAACTCGGAAAAAAAAACTTGAAACTTGAATTTCATTAGTTATGAGATTTTTTTTATGCATATGAATAAATATGATAAAACTGTTGCATTTGCTTAAGCGAAGAATTTCACACAGAGGCATCATCAGTTCATAATTAACTTTGTTTAGTTTTAGCGACATTTGTTTTTATAAAGACAGAATAATTCAATGAGTATAGATGTGATTGTCTTTATTTTTCATATGCAGTCATGTCCTTGATTATCTACAGATAGGGATACATGACCTGAGTTACAGTGGGCAAAAAAAGCTATTACTGTGGTTGTGTTAAAAAAGAAAACATAAATCCCATTAACATACAGTAGAGAGATCATATTCATGTTTTTTAAACTTCTTTCAGCTCACAGCTTATGCGATTGAGTGCATTTGTAAATATTATTTTCTGCCTTTTTATACTGAAATATTACAATTTAAATATTAAAATAAATTCGGAATAGTGAGATACGTTCATTCCTACAAATACCAGGCACATGCCTGCAGGGGTAGTGCGCAGCCTTAAGATCGGCTCCGCTCCTTAGGGGTGGCACTCAGTCAATATTTGGGACACCATTATCTTCTTTCTGCATCGATCGGTTGTATGTAAAGTAGCAGGTTACAAGGCCTTTAACAGTGATACATCTGAATGATTATATCCATCACATATAAACAAATAAAATACTTCAGGAGGAATAGTTTACCTTAACGAGATTGAACAAATACAGATAATATATTGTAGTGCAGACTATGACCCTGAAAACGATAAAGCACTTGATGAATGAATGGACATTTAGAACAAGCATTAATTCTGTTTTTATTTTAGAATTATTAAACCAGCAGAGAAGAGAAGCTTTACAATGCACTGAGAGTGCACCAGTACATATTATTTTTTACTGATAGCATCTACCTCAGCCAAGAGGCATTACTGACCCCAAAGTGGAGTCCAGTGGATCTTTTTTAGGTGTTTAGTTTTCTTTATTTTTCTTTCTTGTCTCCAGAATATCAAATTTGGCTCAAAATGAAGCTGGGCGCATGGCACATCAGCTGTCTGCAGTCCTGACCTTTAAACAGCCTTTCTCACTCCTCTCACTCCTTGCTGAATGCGCTCTCTCAGTGCATAGACAGCGGCCAGACAATGAATCTCATTTACTTTGTGCCATCCTCAGCGCAACGTGTCTCTTTGAACGGCCTCTCTCCATCGGCAGAGCCATCAGCACTCGAATCTGCCAATGCGAACATGCAGACGCCCGTCTAGCTGTTGCTACATAGAGCGATAAAGGATGAGCGGCTTCACCATCCTGTCAACTTGAATGAGAACTCACGTTGGACTTTGTATTAGTTATTATAACTCTCCAACTGAGCAATTATGTTGCTGCTGTAGCTCAGCATTGCGTTCCTATTCGCACATCCAGTGCAGTTTTCTTTCAGTGCTATTTCTAGCATGTCCTCATTAAGACGATCTAGACAAACCAAACAGTCCTGATAAAACCCCAATGTGTGTTCAAGCCTAGCGGTCAGAGCAAAATCCCCAGGGTTGTATTAATACTATGTTGAATTACCACCTACAGTGATCATTTAAGCCCGGTTGGACACAAATGAACACTGTGAGACGGTAAGTTAATTCAGCACTGGGGATTTTGCTGTGACTTCATCTGTTATGTCAAACAGCAATTAAGAGATTTGGAGCGAGTGTAATATAAGCCGTGTGAGGTGATACATCTCAATGATGATGGTATGGCAACAAAGTGGAGGAAGATAACACCGGAACAAATTGAAGGCGTAATCACAGATTAAACAGGAAAAGGCGAAGGCCGTTTCATATCCAGCGTGTATTACTGTGATACAGACGTGCAGGATTGCTGTAATTGATTTCTGTTCTTAAATCAGTTGCTGAGACTATTCAATCTAATCAGAAAGAGAGAGAGAGACGGTTGAGGCAAAGGCTTCTTTACAAGGGTGTTGCTGACGACATAATAGTGAAATAAAACGGAAATTTGCAATCTTTGGCATGCTGGCGTTTTAAGTTTTAACAACGTCATCACAAGTGGAGAAACCATATACTGTACTTATCCAATAAACGAAATAATTCTCATTTTTTTTAATATAATAGAATTTTCTTTAGGGGAAAGGTGGCTTAGTGGTTAGCACGTTTGCCTCACACCTCCAGGGTTGGGGGTTCGATTCCCGCCTCTGCCTTGTGTGTGTGGAGTTTGCATGTTCTCCCCGTGCCTCGGGGGTTTCCTCCGGGTACTCCAGTTTCCTCCCCCGGTCCAAAGACATGCATGGTAGGTTGATTGGCATCTCTGGAAAATTGTCCGTAGTTTGTGATTGCGTGAGTGAATGAGTGCGTGTGTGTGCCCAGCGATGGGTTGGCACTCCGTCCAGGGTGTATCCTGCCTTGATGCCCGATGACGCCTGAGATAGGCACAGGCTCCCCATGACCCGAGGTAGTTCGGATAATCGGTAGAAAATGAGTGAGAGAGAGAGAATTTTCTTTTAAGAGCATATGCAGAAATTTTTTTTTAACATAAACAATATATAGCTGAAATAAACTGAACCAATTATTCTCTTTGGAAATATTTACTATGTTTTATTTTATTATATATACAGTATATATATATGTGTGTGTGTGTGTGTGTGTGTGTGTAATTTTAACATTGTTGTCTGTGTCATTGCACTGTTTTCATTATGTATATCGGTGAGGTTATACAGCTCATATTCCATCTTGCAGGAGATATTTGCTGACTTGCACAAGTCAGATAGTCAATATATAAAAATTCATAACAGCTTGAAATACCATTGAGCACAATGAGGGCCCTAAAAAAGGCAGTGTTAGAGTTGCAGAGTAGTTTATTCCCGGGGGTTGCCTCAAAATCATCCTCCATGAAAAAAGGCTGTTTGGATAGCTTGCATAAAATAAGCACAACATTCGGTGGCTCACAGAATTCAGAACCTGAACTTTTCCCAAGAACATGCCAATCTGTGCTAAGAGGTTAGGGCTTGGATGTAGATGGATCGCTAAACAATGTAATGATGCCAAACATTTATCACAATCACACACAAGTGATTGTGAGAACATAAAATCAATGTTTTGCAGTCTCTGGATTTGAACCCTATTGAAAGCCTGAGGTCTGATTTGAAGAGGACAATTCATGCATAAATCCAGTATGTATAGGATTATGAACAGAAAGGTGGGCCAAGATGCATTAGAACTGTGGTTTCAATCATTTTACACTCAGAAACCCCTTTAAATCAGAGCCCAAGTAATATTTTGCCTGTTTTTATGCTTCCTCTAGTGACTAGGGGAGGGACAGTTTTCTGGCTGTCCATCTGTCTGAGATTCTTGTTAGTGCGATATCTCAAAAGCAAATGGTTCATGGTCAGGAACTCAAGATCAATTTTCCATTTAAATCATCAGTGGAACCAACAGATGAACTGATTTGGAAATTGATCCAAAAATGGTCAAGGTCACAGCAAGGTCAAATGTCTGAAATCCCCTTCAGTAGCTTCCTTCTTGTTTGAACTATATTTTAAGGGTAGCTCTGGCAAACAAATTAGCAACAAGAAGGTATAGATTTGCTAGTGGCAGAGGGATCCCTCCACTTTGTTTCTAAACTTTCTGAACCGAATTTAACGTTGTCAGTAGACTCGGTTGGCATTATTTATGATCATAATAGCTCTGATAATGGTGGATTGTGGTTTCTACCACTGTAACAAAATTACAAAACCACAAAAAAAAAACACCGATACTTCACAAACCCCTGAGAATCCTCAGACCACAGAATGAGAACTGTGGCTCTCTAACCTTGTTACACATTACAGGAAGAGACTCAGTGCTTTTTACTCTCTCAAGGTGAGACTTCAATATAGGTTTGTCGTATCAGAATTCGGATTTTTTCAGTCTTGTTAACAAGACCCCTAAATTGATATATGATTATCCTCATACACATCCTTACCAATTTCTCATGATCAGACAAACTGTATGATTATAATTAACAGCAAATTTCCTCCATACTTTCACTGTTCCGCTCATGGCTTTCTGTGGTTTTATGTCTTTCACGCTTCCGCTCAGCTGCAACGTTATGTTCGGGAGCCTAACTTTCTACACCAAGACATGACGAGTGAGAAACACAAACTTCACTTGATGCATGTTTATATCCTGGTATTGATTTGATCTTTGTAAAGGTTCCCACGGGTGCAGGAGAGGTCTGGGAGGAGAGATAGATCGCTTGTGGATTTGCAAGTGAAGGTGTCAGTGAAGGAGCCGGGGGCGGGTGGAGGCTGGGGATAAAAGCACAGCAACTCCATGTCCTCGTAAAGACGGATCAGCACTGCGCACGGAAGCTGCATACTGATTGTGAGCGTGGCAAAGCCCTGAGCCAAGGAGCAAGATGTGCTAGGGAAAATGCCCTCAGAGCCACTAAGCTGAGAGACAGACACAGCGAGTGGAGAGGGAGTGTGAGAGAGAGGGAGAGATATAGAGAGAGACAGAAATTCAGCTTTTCTGTCTAAAGCTCTGTTACTATTATTGCTAATTTGAATCATTTGAATGTTTTGAGCTCTAATGTTAGTAACGCTTCACACGGCAAAAATAACATGGGAAAAAGGTGAGACACAGATTGGCAGAAAAGGAAGGAAAGAAAGAACGAGAGAGGTTTGAATCTGACAAAGAAAGAATTGAGAATGTTCTGGATAACTGATGTAGTGTATTAGGGGTAGAGAGTATAAATCTCTCTTAAAAAAAGCTTTTGATGTTGATGACATTTCACGTTGTATTAACTTATACTATTTTAGCATTTATTTTAAGAGATAAAATGCATTCAGTAGAAGTTATATAACCCCGAAAGTCACGTAATGCAACCCCCCAAAAAAACAGCTCTGGGTTTTACTCAAGAGAATGAGTCAGCGACATACAGCAGCGCTTTCTATTTCTGCCTATTTATACTGTTTATTGAATTAATACTGTCTGTTTTTTATACAATAGAGTCCTGTTGTATTGTGGTTATTTCCAGGAAGCTAAAACATGTCAGGATCCATATTTTCTATGCGGTGGCACGGACCTTAAAATGTTCCTGTTTGTATGTGTGCATTAAATTTGTATTTGAAAAAAATACAAAAATAACTGAACATCTCTTAAACAAATCAGTCTAAAGTCTGGTAGATCTAGTAGAGTAAAGCTGTTTGCTGTATGCTGGGTTTTGTAATGGAATTATTTATCCATTTAATAAAGAGCAGTTATGTCAAACATCATATGTTTGTAAGACACTGCGCCGTTATCTCTGGCAGTTGCGTTGCATTTTGTATGCACACACTTTAACTGATTCTGTGTAACGCTATTTTAACACAAGATTTGGCACTTTGTTATTTTGCCAGCCAGCTTGTTTTGAATTATGGATATTACCAAGTGGTTAAAACTTAAAGAAGCTTTTTACTTTTTGACTTTGGGAGCAGACAGGAAAATGGCACTGCCAGTAATAAGTATGCTAATATTTAATATAGCTAAAGCATTAGGCTGAAGCACTTCCACTTCAATACGACTCTTGAAAGGTTATTGTGGGTTTTTTTTGTCCTAATTTAATTGTCAGTGTATTTATTATTAGTTATATTTTGGAAATTATTCCAATTTGCAAATTGCAAATTGTTCTGAAATTGTGCTTATCATTAGGTTCCCTAAGCTATAGTGCATTGAGATAATTAATTATTAATTAGTAGGATTTGTAGATGGTTGGTATTTGTAAACAAGTTGTTTACTATAGAACTGGGCTGCACATATCTGAAGAAAAAAAGAAATGGATGTGTGGATGGATCAAACCGCACTTTAAAAATAGGGTTTAAAAAGCAGGCAAGTCTTATTTTCTGTACATTAAGATTTATATTAGAGTAGTTTCCAGTTAAATCCTGGACTGGCTGTTATAAGGTCATATTAAAAATGAATTTCATATGAAAATCCATAAAGTGCATTTATGGGCATTGCTTATCCACATGATTAACAGCACCTGTATTACATCTTTGCGGGTGAAAATATTGTGCCAATTAACATCCAAATTTGGGGACCTCATTTTACCAACATCCAGAATAACGTGCTAATTTGGGTGTACAATTTGATCAACTGGACATAGCAGATAATGTTCATGCTGCAGGTGATTTGCAAAGAATAACAGCTTGATCTATATCACATGCAATGTCCTGAGAGGAAAAGGCATGTGAATGATTTCAGCATGAAAACTATGACTAAAGATGTTGGAATATAATATAAACGAATAACTGAATAAGAGAGTGTAGACATGAGCATGTGTTATGTTAATAACGTAAAATCGAACAGACAGTTCACTTTATTTCAGGCTCTGTTTAAATGCTAGATCAGAGTTGCCATGAATATGAAACTCAGCAGTTTTATTATATCGATGAGCCTGGTTCACATTCTGCCTGACTACATGCATACTTTTGTCTGAAGATATGAAAATAATTGTGATTAGGCTATTATACAATAGCAGTAACCTCTGTTACACTTTAAGCAGTCGTGTTATAACTCTCTCTTTTCCTTGTTATTGTGATTAATACTGTGATACATTTTCCACACCCCATCCATGTATTCCAGTTGTGTCAAAGTGTTTAAGTGTAATAACGGTCTGCTTTTCAGGACCGTGAAAATAGATTCTTAACTCTAATGAACTTATCTGGTCAGAATGAATCAGAAACCATGGAAACAGATGAACAGCAGTGGTCTGCAGATGGAAAAGACTTGAGTATAACAGCCACGAACTAGCGTGTACACTGATAGTGTGTGCTGCTGTGGTTAAAGTTCACCGAGGACAGCAATTCTGTCACATGGAGGATAGAGCAGATTTGGCAGTTAGCACCTTTCTCAGAGGACTTGCATATTGAAGCCTGTGAAACTAAGCGGTGGAGGACAACAAGAAGTGAGGAAAATCAAAGGTTCTCTGCAGGATTGCGTTGTGTCTGCAATGCTGAAGCATCGGATTCGAGGATTAGGAGTTTGACTTTCTCTGTCGGAAGTTCAGGGAAGAGTCAATGTTTCCGTACTCACAGATGGAGGAGAGCCCAGAGGGCAGGAGATGCATGCAGAGAAGAAAGAGACCAGACAGGGAAATAAAAGTTCAAATAAATTTCAGAAAGTTACAGTTCTGACTTAGTGTTCTTGATTATTTCAAATGCTAAATAATCTGTTTTATGGGAACATTTAACCAGGGCTCTCAGGTTTTGAAGACAGGTAAGAGTGACATTTCCAACCCCCCAGTGACCCCCCTGAAAAATAAATAAATAAATAAAAAAATAAAACTGTGTTTCACCAGGATTACTGACCACATTTTAACCAAATACAAAGTATTTGTTCAATTTCCATTTATTAATTTGAGTGTGTGTGTGTGTTTATGTGTGTGTGTGTTTGTGTGTGTGTGAGAGCGAGAGATTATGACTGGTGTTGTTTATTGTAAGTGTTTGTTTCCTTTTTGGACTCCTTTATCATTTGTAACGTTGCTCCCATTTAAAACAGTTGGACTCAAGCCCAGCCATTTTTAGGGTCATGATTGAGGACAATGTCCCGTCCAGAGACAAGCTGTTTTGTGTTGAGGTTTTTTTCAAACCGACTATCGAAAATACCCTCTCTAATGAATATGGTTTTTTTTCATTGGTTGTTGCGTTAATCTTACCCAGATAGTGCTATTTTCTGATTGGCTATTGTGTACTCTCTTTTGTTTGATTGGCTGATAAGTGTCAGGCTCAACTAAGAGCTCCAGGGGAGACGCGATTGATTCCTGCCCTGTTCCATAGAGACAGCGGTGTGGACAGATACATATTAAATATATGATAAATAGTCAAAAAGTTTTTCTGTGTGAGAAATAAAATGTGTGGCAGGAGAGCGTGACAAAGTGGCCCAAATGAGTGACTGTCACTCTCAATGCGTGACACTTGATAGCCCTGTTTTACATTCATTCATTCATCCCTGTAGTAAGGTCTTACCCTGTTTAGACTTATGCCTAGCCCTGTATAATGCACCATGATTACAACAATAATACAACAGTCCATTACACACACACACACAAAATTTGGCATCTATTTTAATTTACTGATACTTAACTATAGCCAATCCACCTAGTGTCAACTTGCTGGATGGTGGGAGGAAACTGGAGGAAACCCACACAGAGACACATGAGAACATCTGAATCTCTAACCACACAGTAATCTGAGCTCGAGACCAAAGACATTCAGAATATTTTGTTTTTCACAAAGATAATTATTCTAATAACATCTTATAATGGCCTCAGTGCGTCTCTAGATTTTTCTTAATTTCACATTTTTAAAACCATCTCAGCTGTCTCCCAAATGTCTCAGTTTCCCATCACTGTGGCAAAAGTTAAACTGCTTCCAACAGAACCTGAATAAGCGACTTTCTGACGGAACCGTTCATTTCTCCTGCCAAACTCCTTATACATGCCTTTGTTCTCTAATAATTGAAAATTTTCTGTGATCAGCAGGCTAGAAGACTGTCCCGAGAGTTCATTTCTCTTTGTTGTAGAAGACAGCTTCACAGATGCCATCTTACAATAACTGTAAGCTGAAGCCAAGGTAATGTCAGGATGATAGTTTAAGGGCACCGAAGTATAGTTTGGAACTTTGCCGAGATATGTGTCACTTTTTTAGCTTGTTCAGTACATAGTGTTCATACTGTATGTAGAATGTTTATGTCATACATGAATATCTTCCTGAAATTCACTTCAAATCTATGATCTTTTCCTAGGATTTATTTAATAGTATAAAATAAATCTAGAAATAATAATAATAAAAATAAAAATAAAAAAAATAATAACAATAATAATAATAATAATAATAATAATAATAATAATAATAATAAGAAGAAGAAGAAGAAGAAGAAGAAGAAGAAGAAGAAATCTAATAATAATCTAATGATATTCATTCATTCACTCATTTTCTACCGCTTATCCGAACTACCTCGGGTCATGGGGAGCCTGTGCCTATCTCAGGCGTCATCGGGCATCACAGCAGGATACACCCTGGACGGAGTGCCAACCCATCGCAGGGCACACACACACTCACTCTCATTCACTCACACAATCACACACTACGGACAATTTTCCAGAGATGCCAATCAACCTACTGTACCATGCATGTCTTTGGACCGGCGGAGAAAACCGGAGTACCTGGAGGAAACCCCCCAGGCACGGGGAGAACAAGCAAACTCCACACACACAAGGCGGAGGCGGGAATCGAACCCCCAAAACTGGAGGTGTGAGGCGAACGTGCTACCCACTAAGCCACCGTGCCCCCATCTAATGATATTAAATTTAACAAATTTATTTACATAGCAATATCATTAATAATTGTTTGGATATAAACACATTACATTTACATTTTCAAATGGCTTCAAGTGTATTTTTACACTTACTACT
Source organism: Tachysurus vachellii (assembly GCF_030014155.1). Lineage (NCBI taxonomy): Eukaryota > Metazoa > Chordata > Actinopteri > Siluriformes > Bagridae > Tachysurus > Tachysurus vachellii. The sequence goes on from NC_083474.1 coordinate 14,126,619, forward strand.
ACCAAATCAATTCTAATTCAAATTTAAAATCGAATTTAAATTCAAATTTGACTTACACAATCATACAAAATACAACATGGAGTGAAATGCTTGTTACGACTGTCCTTAACTGTCCAATTAACTAAATAAAATTAAGGAATACAAAAAAGACACAAAATAGATACAATAAAGCAGAAATAATTGCAATAGAAAGAATAAATATATAAAAATTAGATATATGAGAGTGTTTTTCCCCATTAAAATGTATAGGAACCTTAGGATTTATCTCTGAGGTTTGGGACAACTGATTTGTGACAAAACATGCGTTATATCATACAGCCTGTCTCCTGCGTCAGTCATAGTTTTTGTTTACTGTTAACCCCGAGGTTGTGGATTTGTTCCATATTTTATGTCCGGATGGATGCAAATGAATAGAAATGACATCAAAGAGATATGGATACCGCCAGTGGTAAACAATAGCCTCTGCTATTTCATGAGTTATTAACATTCTGAACCCTCTGGTGATATGAATAAAAAGTTCTAGTTTATATTTTATGCCCGTAGACACAACATGCCTTATAAATTGTTTCCCTGGACAAATTGAAGTAACAGCCAGAATAAACCAACGATGACCAGGTGTGTTGTTTCTTTTAATCTGTATGTAATTCTCATCCTGCAGCCTTTTACCTGGAAATAACTCAGAATTTTATAGGGCTTTGTAATGCTTTATTGATCCATACCAGCTCACATCAGCTTTGACTTATTAGCAGCCAAAGTGAGTTACAGGGGGGCAAAATTCAGCCACAAGGTTAAACGATCATTTTTGAGTGCTAATGGAACAATCAGTCTTTCCTGTTGCAAGTGTTCCCTGAGCTCTATCTTATTAATTAGTTTTCAATTTGTGACATTTTTCTTTAATTTCATCAGTTAGAGACCACCACACAGGCACATACTCACAGTTTTCTGGGAAGTAGAGAGAGAGAGGGAGAGGGAGAGGGGGAGAGAGAGAGGGAGAGAGAGTGAGTGAGAGAGAGAGAGAGAGAGAGAGAGAGAGAGAGAGAGAGAGAGAGAGAGAGAGAGAGAGAGAGAGAGAGAGAGAGAGAGAGAGAGAGAGAGAGAGAGAGAGAGAGAGAGAGAGCATATTTTACAGTAACAGATCAGCCTTATGCATTAGATAGGAAATAGATGTAAATGTGAATTTGGACATCTGTGTCTATACCAGATACCATAAGCAGTACATGCATAAACAAGCTCTGTTTATTGCAGAGTCCAGAATGTAGACTCCTTACTAAAACCACAATACAATACACAGCTTTTAGTAAAACATTACATCAAAATTTCAATTTCATTTGTCACATACACAATCAGAGTACGTGCATCGAAATGCTTTTTTTTTAATGTTCTGTTCACATCATCAAAATAAACCAAGAAGAAAATTGCAAGAAAAATATAATTTTACTATACAAGTAGAAAAAATAAAATTTATATATAAAATTGACCACTAAATATAATATATGAATGCAGACCTGTAGCAGAATAGTTAGACTATTATAAATAAAATGCAGATATGTGCGATTGTGTGAAATTTTACTGCAAAGTAGAATTTTAGTGTTTGCACTGGTTGAGATAGTGGGAGTCATGCAGACATGTCCATTGATTATAAAATATTGCAACTAGCCTATTAGGGGTAATGGCCAGCAATAACTTGGCAAATAAGAGCTAAAATAAACATTGGCTCCATACGTCTTTGGTTTCCTTTTTTTTTTTTAATTCAACATTATGAAAGTTCAGCTTAATGAGTGTTTGTATGATCCATTCCGACTCTTAGAGACTCATAATGAAACAAAAGCTGTGCTTTAGAATGTAGTCAAATGAATCATGGCTAAGCTTTTACTGGAGTGAGTCTGTGTGTTGTGTCTAAAAAAAAGGAAGTTTTCTTGTTTTGCTGTTAGCTAGTTGTCACATAGCTCTCTGTAGCCGTGGATATGTTTTGGAATCAACTAGTGAATATGAACTTCCCAGTCGGCATGGTGATTTCTGTAGCCCAGACTGAATGAGCTAGGAAACTCTGCCAGAATTTAGCTGAGAGTATACTGTGTTTGCATGTGAATGAATTGTTTTAGCGGCACGCCTATGCTGTATTAGTGCCGGTATATTGAATCATATATATTCTGGCACACTAATGTTTTAGTCTACAGCTCAATACACTGTAGCTTGCATGTTTTCACCTTTGGAGTTGTGAATTTGTTTCTGAATTGTTCTAACCGTGTTTTGAGGGTTTCCTTCAGGTTCCTCAGGTACATGTTTCTTCCCACAGTTTTAAAAACAGTTTATAAATTGTCTATAGTGTGTGAATGGGTGTATGAGTATGTGTGCGATCGTGTCCCCTGCCTTGTACCTGAATCCTCTGGGATAGGCTACAGGCTCCCCATGACCCTGTGTAGGATAAGCGATACAGAAAATGGATGGATACTAGCAACCTGGGGTATCAGTATAGTAAACAAATGAAAAACATGTTTACAATTAAGAATCTTACATTGTATAAAATAACATAATTTATATAAAATAACACAATAATTTACACACAAAAAAAACATAATATGACTGATACAGGCTCATTAGTAATTCTGGGATTTGAACACATGACATTCTGAACTGTAACTAAAAACATTAACCACTATCCCATCACAACCAGCTCAACTAACATGTATTGAGTCAATGCAATCTTTCGGTGGAGTTAATTCAGTGTAGAAGTGATTGAATCAATGGGCCTTGAACAACATTGAGGATTATGGTGGCTCAGTGGTTAAAGTTTTGATTTACAGATCAGAAGGTTGTGTGTGCACATGCTAGGACTCATGGTTGGGTCCTAGAGCAAGACCCCGTAGCTCAGTCATATTCTGTATAGAGGAAATGTACTGGAACTTGTAAGACTGTACTTGACTGTTTGCTGTACTTTTTCTGGTTGTCCATGTTGCCAGTAAATTACTGTAACTTTTCCAACACTTGGTTTGTATTGTGGCCATCATGGGTGTGACTTATTGTGAAGCTAATGTGCTTCTAAACACCAGGCCTTAAAGATCTGGGGTAATCTTCCAGGTTCCAGTAGTCAATTGCTATTTTTCTCATGCTAGACCTGTAGTGTTTGGAATGTGGTAGCCTAGTGGTTAAGGTGTTGGGCCACCAATCGGAAGGTTCAGTTGTATAAATATGAGATAAAAATGTAAGTCGCTCTGGATAACGGCGTCTGCTAAATGCTGTAAATGTAGTGTGCTAGCGTATTGGCTTGAATGAGTGATTTTTTTTAAACCCTTATAGCTTCTATATTCAAGATTAAGAGGAAGTACTTTTTTTCAGCTGTGGAAGTGTAGGCTGGATTAAGTTTAACTGTTTCACATTAGATAAGCAGTATTTATGAGAAAAATCCCATTTTTATGTATTGTTCAAAGACTTTCAAATCAGAAACAATACGAAATTATATGATACAAAGTTTTTTTGTGACCGAGTCACTAAGGTGGATGAATCCGTATCAGTCACTGTGATGCAGTGAGTCAGTCCTTTTGTCTAGTTGCTGCTCACAGGGTTCACCTTTGCAAACCTACTACACTTCCATACATTTATAACTGACTTGACACTATGAAACAGACATTTGATTCAGTGTTTTGTTAAATATTTATTTGTGTGGGTTTTTTTTCTTCAATGTCTGTGAATTGTGTAAGTGTTTACTGCTGCTGAATCTGATCTACATCCCTTGAAGCAGTGTATCTTCTGTTTTATTCAGCAGGTCAGTGTTTGAATCAGTGAAATATTATTTAAATATCTGAAGTTGTCTGTGCAAGGATACCAAACATTTTCCAGACACTAAACTTAGGCATGTAGTCACATTATAAAATAATACAAAGCATCATCCATTATTAGTTATTGTACATGACTCCAGCTGTTTGCAGTCTGCTTTCGATGGTGGCACAAGCTCTCGACGCAAGGTTTTTGAGTAGCGTTCAAGTCTGTAGTTATGTCTGAGGTCTGAATACTGATGTGCGCAATTTTCCCTATACAGTGTATAAGGCAAGAGGCTAAATTTCTGCAGGTGCATCACAGTCAATAGGAGCCATATGCTGAGTGCATTTGCGGTTTTATTGATCCAATTTTTCCTGCAACTATTATGCCTTTCCCATCTTAATGAATAAACAAACAAACAAAAAAAAACCCTCATGAGCTGAGAAGCCAGAAATTTGAATATCAATCATAAGTATTGAGTTGTTTTCATAAAACTGTCACAGTAGTCTGTATTCACAAAGCTGTAAACAATCTCACTGCAGGCAAAGAACAACAAATTGTCTCTCAATGTTTAGAGATGATTAGAAAAGGTCTCTGAGATTTTGTTCTAATGTAATCACAGGTGATTTTGGGGCACTTCATAGGAATTGTGCCCTCAAACTGTGTATGGTATCTATAGAAACCAAGGAAGTGAAATTAGAAAATGTATTAGAGTGGACACTGATAAATTTGGATTTTTAGATGCACTAATCCTCCATGCAGCATAAAGACATCAACTCATTAATAGGAACAAAATTAAAAGCCCTTCTTGGGGTCTTGTTTTTAGTTCCCCATAGCTCAGGGCAAACCGTTTCCCATGGAGTGCTTTAGCGCAGAGCCAATAGCCCTACTGATAATGGCACTGCCAGAGAAGAACAGATGGGAGAAGAATGCCTAAAGAGAAGCTTGCTTCAAGCATCTGTTAACTGCTTTTGAACAGCCATACATTTTTTAATGGCTACCAAGAAAGCATCTCTGTTTGACTGATACAGCTCATGCTATATGTCATATATCGTTGCCTTCAAAGTCTTGCTGAAAGTATTAGCCTGGCACCTTGGATGTGTAATCAGCTGCAGTCAAGGAGAATAGCTTATGCACTTTTGGCATTTAACACATATAGTATATGATACGGTGATGTTAACTGTGTAGGATGATGATAACAACCATTCATAACAGCCATTCATAACATCAGTTGAAAAAACAACATTGGATTGTCACAGTATGCTTTAGACTTAGAAAGGAAATTTTTACAAAAGCTGCATCGTTGAACGAAATGTGAATCATCCAATTTTAATGCAACAAAAGGATGAAGGATTTTATAAATGTTGCTAAGGCATCACTCTCTTAGGGTTTTACATCATTAGATGTCCTGATTTGTTTTGCTTTTCACTTCAAAACAATTCATAAAGAATTTTCATGGTGAATTTAAATAGTAGGTTTGCATACCAGACAAACACTCTGTGATGATTTCAATTGCACTTGCACACTGGTGGATTGGCAGTTTTAATTGAAAATACCTCATATTATTTTATCCAGCCACACATATACTCGACCTGTGAATTCCGAGTGAATACCAAGTATACAGCAAATTTCTTTCATTGCATATTCACGTAGTTCTTTCACTGTTCTAAGCAATCTTGCTAAATCCCCATTTAGTTTGGCAATCATTAGTTTTCAATATGTAGAAACACAATGAAAACACTACTTTCCTGGTGGGCTACATTGCACATGGCTGTGCTGCTTCATAATTACAGTTCAGGCAAGACACTGCGTGTATTTTCTTTTTTTTAAACAATAGAATTTTCAGTGTTTGCCTTTTGATTACTGACATTCTTACCAATATCTTTGTAATATAATAATACTAAAAAAATGTTATTATGCAAATACATTCATCTAATTAAATCTGCATACATTTGCATTTTGAATAAAACCAAACATCTAGTCTTTTTATTTATTTTATTTTTTTTTATTTTTTTTTTTAGAATTGTCAAGACTTCACAGAAAAGGACAGCTTGTTGAAATATCTTTCCTTCATTGTTTAATCATGAAACTAACTGTCAAACTATTTTTCCATTCAAAATCATTGTCATGAGAGAAATCCTGAGACGGATGCAATCGCAGTCACTGTTTTCATGAAGAGAGGTTCAGGCAAATCCAAAATGATAGGCGGGTTCAAGGTCTAAGGCAGGCTTAAGTCAGGCAATCAGCAAACAGGACAAACTAGACACAGACTAATCACTGGAATCATGGGAGAAACTAGGCAAGGTCAAACCTGTACCTGAACAGTGAATACAGATAAAAAGACCTGGTATTTTAACTTGGTTTTAAAGATTTATTGGGTGTGTCTGTGTATATATATATGTGTGTGTGTGTGTGTGTGTGGTTGTGTGTGTGTGGGTGTGTGTGTTTGTGTGGGTGTGTGTGTACAGTATATATATATATATGTGTGTGGGTGTGTGTGTGTGGGTGTGTGTGTGTGTATACAGTGGATTTAATGTATTCAAACCCTCTTCACCTTTTTTAAATTTTGTTATGTTGTAGCTTGATACTATTATTGATCAAATTAACTTTTTTCTCATTAATCTACACTCAGTACCCCATAATGACAAAGTCAAAAAAGAATTCTAGAAATGCCTGTAAATTTATTAAAAAAGAAAATTAACTGAATATCACATGTAGATACTGTAAGTATTCAGAGCCTTCGCAAAAACACACATTTCTGTTGATCGCTGCTGAGATGTTTCTACAACTTGATTGGAGTCCACCTGTGGTAAAGTAACTTGATTGGTCATGATTTGGAAAGGAACACACGTCTCCGTAGAAGGTTTCACAGCTGCCAATGCATATCAGAGCAAAAACCAAGCAATGAGGTCACTGAGGAACTGGGGAAGGCTACACAAAAATTTCTTCTGCACTGAAGATTCCCAAGAGCAAAGTGGCCTAATAATTCTCAAATGGAAGACGTTTGGCATAACCAGGACTTTTCCAAGACATAAATAAATATATAATAATAATAATAATAATAATAATAATAATAATAATAATAATAATAATGTATATTTTGTACAAAAATGTTTTTTTAATGGTGGTTAGCACATTCGCCTCACACCTCCAGGGTTGGGGGCGTTCGATTCCCACCTCCGCCTTGTGTGTGTGGAGTTTGCATGTTCTCCCCGTGCCTCTGGGGTTTTCTCCGGGTACTCCGGTTTCCTCCCCCGGTCCAAAGACATGCATGGTAGGTTGATTGGCATCTCTGGAAAAATTGTCCGTAGTGTGTTATTGCGTGAGTGAATGAGAGTGTGTGTGTGTGTGCCCTGCGATGGGTTGGCACTCCGTCCAGGGTGTATCCTGCCTTGATGCCCAATGACGCCTGACGCACAGGCTCCCCGTGACCCGAGGTAGTTCGGATAAGTGGTAGAAAATGAATGAATAATAAAAACATTGCGATTTGAGTCAGTGTAACCATGTTCCACTAGAAAGCAACTTAAATGAAAAGAACAAAAATGTTATGCCAGTTGTGCTAAATTCTAGCAGTTCACTTATATATTTCTATAAATTTATGCTTTCAACATTTATTGTTCCTATCTACCTTTTTTTTAAAAAAAAATGAAATCATTAAAATGATTCTGTGTTAAGGAGAGACCTGACAATTGCAATAGAACATGAAAATATCCATTAAAGTGAGATAAATTAATAATTTGTAGCTTGAGCCAAATCACAGAAAATCACAAGACCTTCATAAGGGTACAACACCACAGTGTTACAGCCGTCTAATCCAAAAGAAGCCTTTTTTTGGCTTTCAGGGTGGAACGGATGGCCTTCCTCACTCCTGCGTTGATCAAAGCTATGCTAAGCCAATCATGGGCATCTGTTACCTCATGTATAAAAAAGAAATCCAAGAGTTAACATTCTCTGATGTGTGTTCAGCTGCTGTGATGTTACACAAGCGCCAGTTATTCATGTGTCTTGAGGAGGTATGAGCTTTCTTTCTCCATGGTTGTGACTAAACTGGGAGAAAACTGTATAAAATGAACAGCCACTGATAATTGAACAAGAGGCTAGTTTATTGAAGTGACTGAGTACTGTATCTTTGTTGCTATGTGTCTTTGAATTCTAGTGTTAAATAAGCTGTGCTTTCTCATGATTTCATGCTGCATGAGATTTGTGATGTGCTTTGAATCATGAAAGAAGACAGATTGTGACGTTAGGATTATGAATGGTGGATATTGGAAGCTTTTTCTCAGTACTCAGTACCGCATGGTGAGTGTGAGAATGTTGTGTGAAATGTGTGCTCTCACTTTTCATTCAGCTTTAATGATATTATGACTGAGTTCCCCATAGACCACAGGTTTTCTCTCTGCTTGTTACATGTCATTTTAACAGCTTGTCCAGCCAACGGTACTTCTGTCCTATTGCGAAATATAGTCACATTGGCTCTCTGTGGTCTTGGCACCTGCCTCTCATTAACACCTTGAGTTTGCTGACTTCCTGAGTATCATGTTGGATAGAAAATGAATTAATAATTTATTAACTGAATTGATGGCACAAAATGAACCAAACTAACCCTCTATTGATATTTACAATGACATTTACATTTACGGAAGTTGGCAGTCACCCTTATCCAGAACGACGTACGAAAGTGCTTTGAAGTCTCCATCAATGAATACATCAATACTCGTTCGTTAGGTTACAGGCTAAGGATGCTGCCCCCGTCACCTCCTTTTTTTAAGTACATGACAACAAACAGGGAAATAAGCGCTAGTTGAAGTATTTCAGGAAGATGAAGGTCTTCACCAGTCCTTTGAAGTTAGTCAGTGACTCAGCTGTTCAGACATCTAGGGCAAGTTCATTCCACCACCGCGGTGCCAGAACAGAAAAGAGTCTTGTATACTGTACCTACCTCTTGCCCTAAGTGATGGTGGGACCAGTCAAGCAAAGCTAGTAGATCAGAGGGTGCAAGGTGCAATGCGAAGAGTGAGGTAACTTTGAGGTAAGAGGCTGCATGACTATGATTTACAGGGGTAGTAGAAATGTTCCACATTTAGCTAGATTTAGCCAGTGCTTAAGCCTAGCTAAGACTACCTTAACAGAGTAAACTGCTCATTCACTGAAAATGGACGGTTGAACCTGGTCTTGTTCCAGTCTTCAGCTACTCAGTTCTGGTAAGTCGCTGTATACTGTAGTCTCATTCAAGTGCCCTGTTCTTGGCTTACAAGAGTTGAACCTGATTAAGTCTGCCTCAGTGTTCGACATGGTTGATATTTGAGATACTGTAGCCTTCTTGTCAACTTGAAGCAGTCTAGCCATTATTCTTTGACCTCTTTCCATGCACAGAACTGGATTGTGATTGTTTTTGTACCATTCTATATAAACTCTAGAGTCTATTGGGCTTAAAAATCCCAGAAGCTCAGGAGTTACTGAAATAACTTTTTGTTTGTTTCTCTGTGTTTCATATTATTATTATTATTATTATTATTATTATTACTATTATTATTATTATTATTTTTATTTGTATTATTATTATTATTATTATTATTATTAATAATAATAATAATAATAATACAATAATAATACATTTTTTTTCTCTCTCCCTCTCATAGGAAGGGATTCAATAATCCACAACAAATCCAATGTTATATATTACTAATGAAGTTATCATTGCCCACCAAAAATACTTAATTTTTCGGATTTTTTAAAAATATACCACCAACATTGCATAAAACAGATTCATTGACTGTAACAGAGAAAAGCAAAAAATACATAGAAGCATCTGGAAATTTAGTCAGTGAATATAATGGGATTGGTTTGGATTTAGGTATTTGCATCTCTCCCTAATACCTGTATAATCCTATTAGAAGCTCATGCATTCTTGGGCTCAGGAGGTATGTGTCATCAGATTTTTATGCAAACTATTATGATAGAACTGATAGTCATATATATGCTGGTTCACCTCAGAGGACATTTAGAAATCTACAGCGAGTGAATTAAGAAGGATTAGAGCTAGAATTACATCAAGAAGAGTTTGTGCTTTGAGCTAATGCAAATACCATTTTTAAACCAAGAACATTGCTGTTCATAGTTTCACCGATTTCTTTATTTATTTTCAGTGCAAAGGACAAAACCCAGTAACAATAATGCAGAATGCGATTGTTGATTTGATTTGATTATTTACTCAGTCTTATTTATTTAACAGTACAAAACAGCATAATAAAAAGAGCATGTTAATGACAGAAGTGTATAGTAGCATCATGGAAAATGAATGTTGAAAGGTGGAGAGTGGATACTGTATCTATCTGATATCTGGAGCGAACGCAATATTTCCTCATTTATGGACAGGAGTGAAAAATTCAGTGTTGTATAAAGTATTAGAAAGAAATACATGAGTAAAAGTACAAGTATCGTACTAGAAAAAGACTTTGGTAGAAGTGAAAGTTACCTTTTAGAATATTACTCAAGTAAAAGTCTTAAAGTATCTGATATATACTGTACTTAAGTATCAAAAGTAATTTTCTGATATTTAATGTACTTAAGTGGGTCACAGTGGCTTAGTGGTTAGCACGTTCGCCTCACACCTCCAGGGTTGGGGGTTCGATTCCCGCCTCCGCCTTGTGTGTGTGGAGTTTGCATGTTCTCCCCGTGCCTCGGGGGTTTCCTCCGGGTACTCCGGTTTCCTCCCCCGGTCCATAGACATGCATGGTAGGTTGATTGGCATCTCTGGAAAATTGTCCGTAGTGTGTGAGTGCATGAGTGAATGAGAGTGTGTGTGTGTGTGTGTGTGTGCCCTGCGATGGGTTGGCACACGTTGGCACGTCCAGGGTGTATCCTGCTGTGATGCCCAATGACGCCTGAGATAGGCACAGGCTCCCCGTGACCCGAGGTAGTTCGGATAAGCGGTAGAAAATGAATGAATGAATGAATGTATAATGTACTTAAGTATTTGAAGTAAAAGTAAAAAGTAAAATTTCAGTGATTTTCGGTAGGCATAAGAGCAGGGGCGGTTCTAGGATTTCATCTTTAGGGGGTTTTAGCCCTCAGTGATAATTTAAAACAAGAAGAGTTTTATATTATATATTATATGACTACATAGTAAGCCAAGAGTTATGGTATTGTTAAATGGCAAAAGTGGACACCAAAATTTTATGCATGATGTAATGATGCCAGTCTTGAATCAAATCAGTTCATGTACAGTATGTGTGCATTCTCTACAAACAGTGTGTCCAATGAATGCAGTCATTAATATAAAAATATTCACAAGACAAAGACCAAATCAATAAATGTTATTTTTATTTAGTATTAAATGGATTGTTTGCATTAATATTTTGTTTGTGCTAACTCTGGTAATAAGAATAGAGAAATTTCACTGCTTTTGGTTGCCGTATGTGCGGCTTTCCGCCGATTAACGTTATACTGTAGACAAATGCCTCCAGCTCTGACTGCGCGTGCACACTGCTGAGCGTAATGCAATCTAGGAGCAGTGATTCGCCAAACCTCCCTTATTGCAGTCGCACACATTTCTTCTGATTTTATTTTGTAGTAAATATATAAACATTTTTATGGCTTGCTATTTCCGTAAATATGATTAACCCCATTTAAAAACTGTAAATATGATTATGATCTATATAATTTGAGATAAATATGATTTAAGATTTCAACTAAATTAACAAAAAATTTAAATCACATAGCATGACAATCTTTGAATATATTATCATGTACATAAAATATGGTGATTTCTGGCTATTAAAGTATTAATAAATTAATACTTTAACCAAATACCAGAAATCACCATTTTGTCAGTATGTCTCCAACTAAAACTGCTAGTCAGTAAGTGAGCTTGAACATGCCGAGATAGATTTCCTGATGAAGATTCATTCTTCATTAACAATCATCAACTTTCCCAGTCACCTCAGGGTTAATCTCAAGCCTGGCCATGACACTTGGGTTTTTATGTCTCATGACTTGAATTTATTTCTTTCTCCTATAAATAATTCAGTGTTTTGCATCGACTAAGTGCCATACGCTGAAGGCTCAGGACCTAAGACCTTGGTGCCCCTTGCATGTTAATGCCAGTTTGAATCCCACCCATTAGGGGACCAGTGCTAGATTGCTGGTATTTAAAATTACCCTCTTGCAGAGGACAAATGTTCATACATATTCTACTGAACAGAACAGAGAGTCAGAGATATGACTCAACAGGAAAGATAATGAAATTAACCAACAATAAAGTATAGATAATGGGATCGGGTTGTTACTGTTGTAGTGGGGAAAATGTTCACAATTCACAATGTAGCTGATGAGTCAGTGAGTTAAGTATAGTTTTGTTTTGTTTTTCTTTTAATGTCCAGACTTCCTGCTCTGAGTCATCTATAGCACACACGTAGCCAGTCACCACACACACACTCACACACACACACACACACACACACACACGCAACAGTCAACCTGTGGGTAAGACCACATGAACATGTTCGTGATGGCAGCTTGGCGGACAGTGCCGGAGAGAGATTATGGACTCTTGGCGGGAGCCTCCTACACTGTCAGGCACCTGTGGTGAGGTGAGCTGTGCCTTGTCATATCTCCTGCATCGGTCTGATCCCCTAGCCATCTGTCCTTGCTCTTCTTCCGTGTGGCCTCGTCCCGTTTCCCTCTGTGACACAAGCAGCAATTACAAACATTGGACTGACTGAGGCCAGCATGAGACTCACAGAGCCAGTCATCTCCATTACCATGCAGTTCCAGAGAGCTACCAGGACTCCGGAGCTTGTTTGAAGATCAGCCCAGTGCAATAATTGCACATACTGGGCCAATGTGGTCATTTCCGATGACATGTCATCCAGGTTACCTACCAGGCTGCCTGTGTGGAAACCGGAACAAATGAATTGTCCCTTGAAGCATGGGATGAAGATGCCATAGAGAGATTATACAGAGGCGTTTAAGCTTATGAATTATATATTTACATTGTATTATATTGGACAGTACAAGAAGTCAGTATTGTTCATTTAAGAAGTAGCTGGCTAAACACAGAACAGTTTTAATCCAATAATTTTATCTGTGAAAATGTAGCAGTTAATGAAAATAAAATCAGGAACACTATTCTTTAATTTTACCAACTGCTTATGCCTCTAGCCAATTTCCAGAATGCAAAATGATATCCAAACATTTTGATCTACCAATTTACACCATCTCAAATCAGCGGAAGAAGCTGTAAAGATTTTTGCCCCCGTAAGTTTAGTTTACATGTCAGCTGTTGCTGATGTTTTGCCTTGTAAACTGCAAACTACTGGGAATTGTGTAAAAAGCTAATCTGTTGCTGACTCCATGTTTATTTTCATCCTGATGAACTCACTGTTTTTTCAAAGGGCGGTAGTGGCTTCGTGGGTTAGGGCTCGTTTCCAGCAAGCGTAACATGGTGGAGCTGCTGAGTTGTTGGCTGAAAGCCAAAGTAGACACTGGGGATGTCGACTTACTACCCAAGTGCTTTAGGTTCAAGAGTGCTTCTGCTTAGTAACACTGCTGTGCCTTTTAGTAGGGCCCAGATTGTTGCATGGTTCTTGTTTTTACCCAAAACATACCCTGGAAAGCTCTAATGATCATGCTGTATTTCACATCCATAACCAATAAGCAGTTCTTCTTTGGAAATAAGTTATCGTAGTCTAATTTCTATACACATACACACCCTGAAACCTTGTTTAACTGGAGACACAAATAATTAGCAAACACAACCCAGCATCTCTTTAATGAAGTTCAAGGATCCTTGTAAAGCCATGCACTAACATCACTATGGATCATGGTAGACACTCAGTAGGTTCTTTCTCTCCTGGTACATATTACTTGTCAGTCTGATTTCTGGCTGTCAAAGAGAACAGGCTTATATGAGCACACGCATGAAGCGCAGCCTTCCACAAACCCTTGAGAAGCACACTTCGGTGCACCTGTCAGGCAGCACACAGAAAAGCCAGAGCTCTCATTAACATAATAAATGAACTGTGGCTTACATTGTGTGGTGGATGACTTGCCTTTCGGTAATTAGGCTCTCGGGTTAGAAATACAGTTCCAGAGGTCACCCACCCTTCAACACTGACAATGGGGGTGGTGAGTCAAGTAATGAGAAATAGCTTGTCTAAGAGTGGAACAGATGGGGCTGCTGTGTGTGAACACTAATATATTACAGATAATTACAGCCAGCGATGAAAAGTTGGGAAACATATGCGACAAAGTTTGCTGTGTGAAAAATAGCCTTGACTGCCAAAAGTGCTTTCAAAGGGAAATTAAAAGGTTTAAGAGGGAGTTCGATGAGGTGTGTGAAAACAATTCACTTGTGGATTGCTGACATCCAGTACTCCATCTGCTCTTGTGTTTATAGTACAGTATATTTGTCAAGAAATATATTCATAGAAGTTTACCTGGAGGACATCATCCAGCTTATGTGAATGGCAAGCAAAGCTAATTATAATGTAACGCAGATGTAAATCATAGCATGGCATAATGGTTCTAACAATAATGATTGAGTTCTTCAGTTTTCCTTTAGTTTCACTCTCAGACATAGCCACAGACTACAGAGCATCTAACTGATGTATTTTGTACACTTTTTTTGGGCAGAGTTTCACGCTCTTAGAAGATTGCAGTCTGATTGGCTTTGTGCATTTCTATGTTTTTGTGCTTCTTTGCAACAGTTTACACAAATCTAGACATATCAGATTGCTTAGTTTGATATAAACATGCCATACTGTAGATATTCTTTTAAATCTTGACTTTAAAACTAACTTTGTTGGAAACACTTAGTGGTACATAAATATTTTCTGTGTCAGTCTCTTTTGTTAAAAGTAGCCTGGCCATGTTTTGACATGAAAACTTTGATACGCCTTCGTTCAGTCAAGACGACTTGCTTGCTATGCAATTGTTAAGTAATATGTAAATACATTCAAAAATTTCCCCATATTTTTCCAATTTGTTAATTTGTCAATTCCCAACAAACTGTTGCTGCTACCTGTTATATGACAGCTACCAATCGAGGAGGGTGAAGACCAGCACGCTTCCTCAGACACGAGTCCATCCAGCATCATCCCTCCATCTAGTTGCAGTTCATGCTGTAAATCAAGGCTCTGAAGAAAGCACCACCTGCACTCTTCAGCATACATGACCTTACACACATCTATGATAGGCTAATGTTGCTGTGATTGACAGGGAAAAGAGAATTTACCACCTTTTTATCAGCCCACCCAGAGAGCATAAACAGCTCTGCTCCCTTACATCCCACCCATAATAAGGATACAAACTCATAACATCCTGCTGACAGGGTGAAAACTTTTCAGTTATTCCACTCATAAGCCTTTCCACAGTGAACAGCATGATAGTGCAGCAGGTAGCATTGCTGCCTAACAGCTCCAGGATTCTCCTGTGGTTTCTCTGGGTTCTCTGTTTTCTTCCCATCTCCCAATACATGCCTATAGGCAGATTGTCATATTCAATAAAATCTGCAGTGTTGCCTCATGAGTTTTGACATAAGCTTTACATAAGTCCTCTGACACCGCTTTATAAAATATGTATGCAGTGTCTATGAATGTATTATGAAGGTAGAACGTAGGTACTTTTCAAATAAAAGTGATGGAGCCAGGCTGTAAGTGAGTTCACCAGAGTCCAGAGACATGCCTGCTTTAATTATTATGTATAGTGGCATGGTCTTAAAGGCAGAATTTTCCACATACCTACATTTAAGAGTAGGCAAAGCCCAGAATGCTGCCCATGAAAAAAAAAACAGTCTCCATTCCATGATAATGACTGCCCTTTGTTTCAGTAATTAGAGAGCTGCTCAACATGACATTTATGCTGTGCAAATATCTCCCATTTTCAAGAAAATGAATTAATCAAAGGCACATAAATCACCAAAGTTTGATAAGCAAGTTCAGGCTGTCATATTGATTTTCCTCTACACACTGCGATTCAAGAGCTAGCAGACACGCACGCCTTTAATTAAGATAACATAAACAAATCACACATTTTTGTAAAGTGATCCACTTAATGTCAGCACTATTTTAATTTAAAATGCCTCTTTTTATTTAAGTATAATTCCATAAATTAATTATGAACTTTGTGATATTGGGAATGCTGTTCAGTACATTAGACTTGAAATGAAGTAGCTTATAGACCATATGTATTAATATCCTTATAATAAATATTAAATCATGTTTTCTTACTGTATGTATTTTCAGAATTTCTAGACAGGTTTTTCTTAGAATTATATATATAAAAAGAATTATAGTATCATTAAAGCTTACAAGGTTTTATAAATAGCATAAAAGCATGCAAAAGGACTTGGGTCCTCTTTGTTATTTGCTCTTGAACCATACTTTGCATAAAATAAATGTCTATAATGCTATCATTTATGCAAATAACAAGAGAAAATGCCTGAAAATGTACTCATTGTATATTTTTTCCAAGAAAAGCAAATGTAATATTAACATCCATAATAGATAGTATATAAAAAAAAGTAATGTAAACAAATTGCCATAATCTCTGTCTATATATCCTATATAGCCAAATGTTTGTGGTCACCTGACCATCACACTCACTTTGAAGATCCCATTCCAGATTTAGTTCCTTTTGCTGTTTTAATACTTTACACTCTTCAACAAAGGCTTTCTGCAAGATTTTTGGAGTGTGAATCTAGGGATTTGTGCTCATCCAGCCACTGATTTTGGGGGAAAATGTATAGGGTGCAGTCGGAGTTAAAGTTCATCAAAGGCAAAGGTTTTTCAGTGGGATTGAGGTCAGGATTCTGTACGAGACAGAGACTTCTTGCACTCCAGTCTTGGCAAACCATGTATTTATGGAGCTTGAATTGTGCACAGAGCCATTGTCTTACTGAAAATGGTTTGGGCCACTAAGTTCCAGTGAAGGAACATGTTAATGCTACAGCATACAGATTGTATAAAAAATAAAATTGCATGCTAGAAACTTTGTGGCAGTGGTCTAGGGAAGACCTTCCTCTGGGTGTGAGGTCAGGTGTCCACAAACTAAAATGAACTAAAATGTTATACACAGAATAAAAACACCCTTTTCAAGTGTCTCCAACCTTGTTAGATATTACAGGTAGACACTTAAATAGCAACCTTATTCCATACTCAATAAGGGGGCCGATACTTTCTTGTAACGGGAATTTGTTTATTTCAATAAAAGTTACAAACATATTTGTAGTGGTTTTTTGCACATTGATCGGTTTCCTGAAGATTAAAATACCACAAGATGTGTTTACAGCTACCGACTTGGTATTCAGATGACCTACATATATATCGATTACTTAATCAAACTGTAGTTTGTAGCTTACAAACTATCTGCCAGAGGTTGGCATGTTTAAATTAAGCCGTGTTGCAGGTTTGAAATACAAAATTAATATAAATGTAAATAGTCAGTAATTCATGTAATTCATGTGCTTACAAAACTTGCAATAAATCTTTCTGACATTTGTGTTTGGATAAAGACATGTGCATTGAAAAGAATAGAAGAGAAATGAGATATACAGATGAGGTCGTGTATGAGGGAGTCACATTCACTTCTGGCCCGAGGGGAATAGAGCGCAGTGCCATATCATTGGTATTCAACACAAGATGAAACAGTGCATTGATGAAAATGGAGGGTTTGCTCAGCGTTTTGATTAGAACCTTTTTATATTTGCCATGCTTGAAATTAGCTAGGGCTGCCATGGCTCAAAATTTTTTGTTAAAAGTTAAGAAAATGTAGATTATCATGCTGTGGCTGTATAGATTTCTTTTCCCTCCCTTGCATTCATATTGTTCTTCACATGAATGCACTGCAGTGTACCGTTAATATATTCTGTAACGATCCTAAGCAGGTTCTACAGGCTTCTCTATTTCCATTTTTTTTAGATTCAGACTATAGCATAGTTTAATATCTTACAGTTTCAGATCAGATAATAATTAGTAATTCATTGATGGGTGAAAACAGGTATGCACCATCTAGCAGCTTTAATCTGTAGTGATATATCCCTCAGGGCATAGCACTGGTTAGCTTGATGCACAATATGTGGTTGCATTTGGCTAAAATTTAGCTGTTTAAATTCTAATTTCACAGAAATGTTTGGCACAAGATATGTGAAAAAAAAAAAATTCACTCCCATTACACTTGAGTTGTAATTCAACCCTTGTGTGTGTATTTTTTACAAGGATGGCATGGATTCATTTGCGAAAAAGGCAATTGATCTTTGAATATCATCTGAGCACCAGAGATCTTATCCTCATAGGCTGTGTTGCTGAATTGCTGCTTTACTTACATCGATTTGCTCTGCTGCCTGCTCGGTGCTTCTAATATTTATTGAAGTTATCCCACGTAATGGGTAAATCTTTAATCATGTGCATTATGAATTTTTCATGTAGGCACTATAAGATTCTTTAAATCTTTTCCTTTTTTTCCAAACCAGAAACAAGTTAATATGAATGCTTTTGACCTCCACCGATATGTTGGCACCTGTAACCTTCATTGTTTGCCTGCTGACTCTCTACACCACAGATGGAAGTGCTATATAAAGGGATCTTGCTGTCAGAGATGAGAATACTTAATGGCAGCCAGCAGACCACTGAAAGAACAGCGCACTATTTCCTGTCTTGAGACGGGGTTAGTTTTATATAGCATGAATATAAGCAAGTGCAAAAATGTGCTACTTTATTTAGTGTGTTGCATGGCATATATGCATGGTATATATATATATATATATATATATATATATATATATATATATATATATATATATATATATATAAAGTGAATATCAAAAAGCATTTGCTTCATTAATTATAGCAGAATATATTAGAATACAAATACATTCAACAAGCTCTATAGTGTAGCCTGAGTCATTTTTCTCCTCTTTCTTGTTTGTTTTTGATTCGGCCTATGAATTGGTTAGACACAAGTTTTTTGCAGTTTACCATACATTTCTCCTCTTTTGTGATGTTTTTCATCACTTGGCATTCAGCGAGAGTTGTGTATTTGAGCATTTAATTCGTGCCACTTTTCAGCGTTAACGTGCTCCGCTTTCCGCAGTGGCTTTGGCGCGGAGCAGTCTAGTGTCATCTGAGTTTTCAGCAGAGCTCTCTCAGCATAATTACACCAGGAATGCTCACACCTCAGCATCGTGGCATAATTAGCTTTCATTTGCATTTTGATTTAATGCATCTAAATGGACTTTTTTCCAGGGCATTTTCACGTAAGTCTCCATTCAATATATCATGCAAATGTTCAAATTACTGCTGAATAACATGCTATAACAACAACAAAAAATAATCTTCATATCATTACTGCCATGCCAGTAACTTATTCACTAGAGTAAAATATATTGTGGCCTTGGAATAAAAAAATGATTAATTGTTATAAGTATGAAAAGAGAGCCTTATTCTTAGGTGGTGATGCACCATGTTACAGTATAATTGATAATTGATGAATACTTATGATTTAATGCAATTCCTCATCCTCAATCATTTAAGATTTAATCATAAAATAATTTAATAATTAAAAAAACTGCTGATAGATATTAGATTTAGCCCTCACAGCTAATCTCACCACCAGCCGTCACTGCTGATGTGAGGGAAAATAACAAGCTCAGTTATTCACTCCTTTGCTTCAGTACAGTCTTTTCCAGCAGCTACATAAGGGACCAAGTGTGTGTTCCTGCTCCTGTAGTTTGTCCTCTCCTGTCTGTCATTCCCAGTACATACTGAGGAAGTGTCTCTCGACACAGATGCAGCCTCTCATTTCCATACTGTTTGTATTAGCAGAATGACTCAAATTAACTTCTAATTAAATCCCTGCAATTCACACTTGAATGCAAACACCGCGTGGTTATTTGGTCCTCTTGTGTAAACCATGATCTTTTTAAAATTGATTTAATAGTTGTTTAGTGACGTGACTGGCAGAATGAATGATCCTCTCAGACCGAGAGGGCTTCAGTGAAATTAATTTACCTTGTGCTGAGCTGCCTGAACAAATATCGCCCTTATCAACACAATTTCCGTCAACTGATGAAGAAAAATGGAGAAGAAATGTTCGAAAATGTATCAAGGACAAACGTGACCCTGCAGCATATGTTTGAGAGTTATATTTTAGTTCGGTTGTGTTTCGACAGCTGTTGTAATTGAAATTAATCATATCATTTATATTACGAATTGCATTACTGATTGCTTGCTCATAAGTGCTCTTTTGGTTGATTGCGAATCGTGTTTCAGCTCCAAGTCTACTCTAAATAGTCATCTTTCTGCTGATGACTAGGGCTGGGCAAGAATTTGATGCTGGATGTTTTTACACTTTATTTGACTGTTTTGGGACAGACAGTTACATTTACATGGGTTCATTTAACTGCACGTTGATCAGTTTTTTTTTATATTAGCATTTAAATATATTTGAAGTTGAGTCTCAACTCCAATTGGCTTCTCTTTATTGTATCCACCCCTACCTAGTTAATTATTTCAGACCACCTTCATAGCCACCTCCATCATCCAATGGGTTCCTGTGTTCTCATGTCTGTATGGCCAGAGGTGATAAGGCTCTTTATTTGTAAATCTCTCATTTCCTCAGTAATTGCTTTCCATAGAACTGGGTAGATTTTTTTCCTTCTCCTTCCTCCAATGGAATAGCAATAACTGCTTCACTCAGTTTCTTCCCATCTTCTCTCTCTCTCTCTCTCTCTCTCTCTCTCTCTCTCTCTCTCTCTCTCTCTCTCTCTCTCTCTCTCGCTCTCTCTGTTGACTGAAAAAGAAAAATTGTGTCCACACCAGGGTCCACATGAGTGTTACAAGCATGAGATTCAGCAGGTTAATGTTCCCATGTCTAATTACAAGATATGAACTAAAATAAACACACTAAGGCTGTTCTCACGCTTTCTGGCAGATATTGTGTTTGTGAGAACACGCCTTTGAGGGTGGACCAGGGAACAGACTTCCTCGTCTACCGTCTCTGCTGGGAACCACCTCGAAGACACCAACCCACATTTTATTTAAAGACGTAACAAGAGAAGGGCTCATAAATCTGAGCCTCGTGGTCCGAGGGGAAATGAAAGTAAGACAGGCAGAGGATAAGGTTATGATGAAAGAGACTGAAACAGAAACCTAGGTGTGCAGGAATCTGGATCTGGGCTTGGGCTTCCAGAAAACTCACAGATTAGAAGCAATCACTGTGGTTCTGTGATGGAGATGCAGAGAGAGCAGTGGATCTCTGATCAAACATAATCTCAAAGTTCTCATTTTTACAGGACATTGTGCAAAGTTAATGATTAATGACTTGATCGTTTTTATTCAGTTTTTATTTCAATTCAGTTCAATTTTATTTGTATAGCACTTTTAACAATGGACATTGACTTAAAGCAACTTTACAGAGCATAAGTACAAAATATAGTACAAAAATTAAGATTAATATTAGACTTGGTTTGTATTTACCACCAATGAGCAAGCCTGAGATGACTGAAGCGACTATGGTGAGGAAAAGCTCCTTTAGATGGAAGAAAAAGAAAGAGAGGAACCAGACTCAAAAGTGAACCTCATCCTCATTTGAGTGACACTGGAGGATGTGATTATAAATTAAAATAAACACCGGAGAGTGTTATTATAAATAATGTCCTTTCTAAAGTCATATACAGTACGTTCCAGCAATTGTGTATAAATTAGGAGGTCGTTCTCCTCAAAGACCACATGCAGTTGTCATCTTCTCTTTAAATGTCCGAAATCAATGTATTTAATCAAATATTGTTTGTATAGTAAAGTGCAAAAGGAAAATACAGCTTGTAATAATATATGAAACAAAGTGGAGTTAAATAAACACTACAAGACAAAACAGAATCAAGTGAAATCATTTAGGGACATTTCAGCATGTATTATCTCACTTTTTAATGCCAGGGCCACTTACTGTAGCATTTAAAAACAAAGATAAGCTGATTTTATAGTTTCCCTTTCACCACTCCATCATTATTGCAGGACCTTTTCACATTTCCATATGCTGTAAACTATCAATATAGCCATTCTTTCCTGTAGAATTAAAACAAATAGCTCAATTGCAGCAATAACATTAGTGTATTAAAAATAATCTTTGTTTCTTCATTGTTGCTTGCAGTAAACTTAGGTTAAATAAACAGAAACGAATAAAAACTTATATGACATTTACATAGAGGTTGCAATTTATTTTTTACATGAAATAGGCAGAGGTGATTTTCTGTTATTTTTGGTTATGTCATGATAGAGAGAGAAGCCTTTTTTGCTTCCAAATAAAGCCTTCTTGCCCAAGTTCTGTGTTCTCCAAATGACTGAGATAATAACCAGGTTATTGAGTTTTTTTTATAATGTCTGTTATACTGTATTTGTTGCAAAGGCAACAGTGTAGCATATAAGCCTCAGGACATTTGATAGGATATTCTAGAGAATATTCTAGTGGCGTAATATCTAGAGAATAAAACATGACAGAACGTGCCGTTATAGGAAAATAATCAATGATGGAGTAGTGTTATGTTTTAAAGTGATTGTGTTCCATTAGTTGGGGTCTGAGCGCAGGGTCAGCCATGATACAACGTCTCTGGAGCAGTGAGTGTCGGGGCTTGAACCCCAACCCTCCGATCAACAACCCAGAGCGTTAACTGCTTGAGTCTCCACTTCCCTGAACAGCTTACAACTTATAACAGCTATAGCGTGACTCTTTTTTCTGTCTTGAAATTAGTAAAACGAAAAAAAAATAAATGCAGCTTGCTATTATACAAAGAATCTGTAAAATTTAAAAACGTAAAGTTACAGCTCTTCATCTAGCTCTTACAAAATGTTTATACTAGAGACAAAAATGCTAAATAAACGATTTCTTAAAAGAAACTTCACCACATAAACAATTACACAGATTCTAAAATCCATTTACTGTATGTAAGTACCATACCTTGGTTGCAGAAACTATTGTCTGAGCCACTATTATAAAAAATAAATCAGCACCATCCAGCCAATCAGAATCAAGCATTTAACTCCACTGCAATAATTGGTAGTATTTAACTGAATTCATAGTGTGCCTTTGTAGTTTAGCGATTACATTAGTTATTTCCAAGTAACTCACAGTGGTGTGCAGGAAACAGTAGGTTTGGTCAGTTTAAAAGCTTTTTCTTTGGTAAAATTGCAGAAGCCTAATGCTTATAATGCTAGAAAAAGAAGCACTTCAGAACACTTAATTGCTCCAAGGTTGTAGATGTGCACTTCATATTTTCAGGCATATTCTTTCTAACCTTTATGGTAGTTTTATCCTACCTCAACAAGTGCCATATTAACAAGTCTTGTACAGTGCAATGGCAAATGAAAGCTTGTACAATTGAACGTGTATGCCTTTTAAAATGCACCAATCTTTAATATCTGTTGTTCATTGAATTCTACAGTATTTTCAATCAGAAGCGAGGACTCAATCATACTGATACTGTTAAAGTGATCTCACTATAGTGAAACTGTTCTGACTAATTAATAGCATGAAGATAATAAAAAAGGGACAAGATTGAATTTGTCAGTTCATTTGAAAAGCTATTCATAAGCTCTTTGGTCATGTATTAATATTAATAATAACATTTACTATCCTGAGGCTGTCCATTTTATTACATTGGAGTTTGCCAGCTTTCACATCTGTTCCTATTATTATTATCCTTATGGTAGCACATTTTGAGCTGCTAATGCTGTAGCATTATTATAGATGATCCAAACGTCCACCCTTCCTGGGTTCTGGGAACAGTATTTTGCATGCTATGCCATCTTATTACCTTCAGGGTGTATTACCCTTGAGAAAAAGCTTTTAGACATATGGGTAGTTTTCAACGTCTGGCTCTGTAATAGGTTTATGCAGAATGACAAGGACTCTGTAGCTAATGCATGTAAGCCAAGCGAGAAATTACCCTATCCTAAAGTAATGTAACATATGGAATGTGAAGCTACATCAGTACTATTTGCTTCTATGTCACTATATTTTGCCATGGTTACGAGACCCAGTTTGTGTCAGAGACGGCCTGGTGGCGTTCTGTTCGACTCAGGCCAAGCACGCTGAATGTTACTTTAATAGCGAGGGTTAATTGACCTTGGTGCAAATTAAAAAGGTAAAGGAAAGTACAAAGTCATTTTCCTTGATCAACAGCATTAAAAGCTAATGAGGGAGAGAGAAGTGAAAAGCTGCAGTTTGGGATTATTATACTTTGCTTAATAGCAACTAAAGGGAAAGCAGTCTTACATAGCATGGAAAATGGTTCCCTCCCTCCCCTCAGCGTTAGCGGGAGGATCTGGGTCAAATTTTTTCCTGCTAAGTGCGTGACCCTTCTACCAGAGGACCACTACTTTATATTCAGCTCAACGTCTCTCAGCAAGGCAGCAGGACATGACTTTACTTTTACACCAATCAGAAGGCAGGTAAAAGCACAACACAGAACCATGTGAGCTGAAGCAAATCTGAAGCATTTAGGACAAGAGGGTCACTGTAAACATTTGGACATTTAATTTAGAAATACAAAAACATTTAGAAATACAATAAATAGATTAGAATAGAATTATTCACTATATACAAATACAGGGCACAGATACATACAGCATATGAGAATATGTAATGTCTGGGAGGATAGTGTCTGTTGTAATATGCAGATAGCAAAATACCAAATATTCAACTGATGGGAAAAAAGTCAACCCTGAGTTTTGGTTCAAAATGAATCTGCTCCCAGCGATGAATATTCCTGTTGGAGATGCTGTTTGTTCTGTGCTCTTTGCTTTGTAAAAAACATGCAAAAAAAAAACAAAAAAAAACAAGGAAAACCAGCAAGTAGCCATTTCGTGTTGCGTCATCTTCTGGAGTTTCTCATAGCATTCACTGCCACAAACCTGAATTGACTGAATTGCAATTCTGGAAAATCCTTTTTATAAAAAGAAATGCTACAAACGTTCATTCATAATTGGGCTGAACTTAAAGATCATAGCACCAATCTCAGTGGAGTTTTTGCTTTAAACCTCCCCTCGCCCCTCTCTCCTGCTTTTGAAGCAGGCCTACATAGGCAGGTAGGGCATAAGGGGAGGGCAATGGAGTGTGGCTCGCCTCAACCCTGTCACTTTGATAGAGTGAATACATTGTGAGAGATAATGGAAACTTTCTATTCAGTGAGGAGCAGAATAAAGAGAGCCTTCCTCTCCATTCATCACCATTGATTACTGTAAACCCTGTGGCTTGCACAGACAGAAAGATAGAGAGAACAGAGAAAGCGAGAAAGAGAAAGTGCTTCCAGTCAACATGCAAGCAAAAAATAATAATAAATAAATAAATAAATAAATAAAGAAAGAATGAATGAAAGAAAGAAATAAAACAAAATGTATGGAAAAATAATAAAAGGTTAATGGAGAGCCGTCTATGAGGAATTCAGTGCTGATTTAGCTGCTTTTCAAGGTATCAGTCAAATTTTTAGCCTTTTTGGGGTGTTTGAGGGCATATGGAGATGATTTGAAGGTCATAAAAAATGAATGTGTTATTCAGGCTTTATTACAAGTTCAGGTAGGAAAGGAAAGAGAAAATCGGTGCTGCCGGAGGGGACGTCTACTAATCGACAGGCACATTAACAGGATCGTGAAATGAGATGATCGCTCAAGTTGTCAAGAATCCAGTGCAGAGATTTGATGAGTACAAACACATACATGCTGACTGAAGACATTAGTGTCGATGCTTCATAGAGCTGCCTGTTTCTGATTGGGGCTGCATCAATACAAATACTGTAGGAAGGTAAGCAAATATGAATAGGTTATGTGTATAGATAATGTGCTCATTTTTTAAAGAAAGATTGAGAGAAATGTTCTCTTGGGTTTGTTAGTGTTTTCTAGAATTTCAGGGAAAGTGGTAGTTTTTATGTTTAATAAAAAAAAAATCCTTCTGGCTTAATCCCTGACCACGTCTGAGTTAAACCAGCATACAGATGATCTACAGACATTTAGATTACTAAACACACGCAGATATGAATTCAAATAGTTCAAATACAGATTGTGGCATTCTGTTGCTGTAACTTTCTATGTCTGTGTCAGTTACTCAAAAATAATATTCTGACACCAACATCTGAGGCAAGTGTAATATGTGATATGAGACATAGACAAGATAAGATATGACAAGATAAAATATGACAAGACAAGACATCTTTATTAATCTCGAAGGAGAGAAATAAATATTACAAGAGAAAAAATATGAATGAAATATTATATAAAAACTAAAACATACTACACATACTATGATATTGCACATGGTATTATATTAATGTACATATTGTGATCACTACAAATAGCTGGCATCTGAAGTTAATGATGGCAGTAAAAGCAAAGCAGACATCAAGAATTATGTACAGCATTTTCTTAAAAAAACTACCAACATTAAATTCAGCAAGTGGACTTGGTTGATAGTAGCAGACAGCAAAAACTCTGTAGTAAATATAGGTGAGAAAAATGTCTACAGACAACACAAGGTGAGTCTGTACAGTATATTGTTATGGATAATCATTGGCAGCAAAGGAATTCTGACACAATCAAAATGAAGCATATTCACAACATTTGAATAACATAACAATGTTATTCAAGAGGACTTGCATTTTATACAATTGAGCAATCATGGGTAAAATTTAGGGGGCTCAGTATTGGCAGCTTGTTGGACCTGGGATTCAAACTCATGACCTTCTGAGCTGTAGTCCAGCAGCTTAACCCACATATTTGACATAATGCCCTTTTCTGAAGTGACACAAAAATCTGCTTTTTTCTCCACTACAACCCTACTTGATTCAAGCAACTAATGTTTTAGTAACCTTAGTGTAGCTAGCTAATGCTTGTCATTTAAAGTCGCTAAGGTGAAAAAGAATGAGCTAAGCGACCTAAATGCATGAACATACATATTTACTATTAATGGTTAGTGGTAATAGGAAAATTTACAAAGCTAAATTACACATTCCATGATTTTCCTAATTTATTACCACAAATTCCTTTACATATTTTTTAATCACTATTGGTTATAGATAGATACAGATATAGCAAGTAGTAAAAAAACATACACTTGACCTGGGGGAAAAAAATAGTATTGAGTCATCCTTGCATTTGTCACTACATAATGCATGTTCAAATCCTTTACCTCGAGGGGTTTATACTATTATCACAATAGATCCTTAAAATTTGATCTAAAATCATCATGTTCTGTCTGTCTCAATATTTTGTATGACTTATATGTTATATGAAACTAGTTTTTTTTTCCAGTCACTCAACTGCATGCCATTTAGGTTCCATGTGACACACACCTTTAATTTAAAGTCTGAAATGTACTTAAACACCATAATGCATCTAAATACATCATTTGGGTGCTGGGAAACATTTCCTGTCCACAACCTCTGCACTCAGCGCCTCCGGTAGTCCTCTTTTTATTAGGTTCTGCAGAACACGAAGAAATTACCAAATCGAGTCCGGAGGTTAACCAGAGTTCACAGTGAATCACAAAATCCACGGCAGAGCATGGGAACATATTGCTCTCCATGGAAACCCGTGGCTCAATTAGATCTCTTCACTGCCTCGCAGCTGAGGAAGTCTGGACGATGTGTGTATCCTTCTGTCACACGCATTAGCACCTGCTTTGGCGATGCCAGTCCGGAGGGGTGAGACATGGCTAAGCTTGCACCGACGTTGTGTTAACCCGGGGCTAGACCACACTCGGAACAGCGTGTGTAGGCAGCGCTAGGAGACACACATTTGTTCCGTGGCCAAACTGCAGGAGTGCAGGCTGCTCCGAGTGGGAGAAGCGACACACCGAGAAGAGCCACATCCATCATACTGGTGCTCTCTCAGCGCACAAATAAATGTACCAGTTGCCTCTCGAGCACACAAATAAACAGTTGTCAAACACAAACTGCCACACCATCACAACATGCAGGCATGTTTACTGCTGATTACTGCTGACTTCTTGCGTTTTTTGCCCTCCTTTGTGTACTTGGTAAACAAATGAAGGCAAATTGCACACTCGATTTAGGGCACACTTGCCTAAGCTGCAGTTTCAACAGCTTGCATTGAAGCACTGCACCATCATGTGCCAGAGAATGCAGTTTGGGATGGTGGGGTAGGTAATACAACAGAGAGTATTAAAGTGAATTCACTTTGTGAATTTAAGCATATTTGAGCTAACTGACAGCTCTGACAACTTAACAGCATGACATTCAATCATTTGAGCTACATTATTAGCTACGGGACTCAGCTGATTTGGATCAGGATAATATAATCATTAAAATGACTGATGTGTACAAGCCCCACCCACTCAGACCACACCCACTCAAATATTTGGCATTTTCTTCTTCTTCTTGGCTTAGTGGCTCGCATGTTTGCCTTGAGGGTTGGTGGTTTGATTTTCACCTCTGCCCTGTGTGCATGGAGTTTCCAGGTTCTCCCTGTGCTTTAAGGTTTCCTCAGGGTTTCCTCTGGTTTCTTTTAACAGTTAAGAATCATCCAGTTTGAGCTGATTGGTATTTCTAATTTATCCATAGTGTGTGAATGAGTGTGAGAGTGTGTAGGGATTGTGCCCAGCATTAGGATGGTTAATTTCTGTGAGAGATATCTCACAAAATAAAAATGATGAAAAGAAAAATATTATAAAAATTGATTGCAAGAACAAATTAATGCTACATGAACCTGGGACCGTCTACGTGATCTGTGCTGAATTCAGGACCGTTTTTTTTTTTAACTGAAACTCTGCAGCCCATTTAAAAAAGTAATGATTTCAAGCTCATGCTGGGAACAGTAAATCTTTTCCATGTATAAGAAGTAAGATGATATTAAATGCTTGAAGCAGTTTTTTTTATGATAATCACTATTAGTTTACTTTTTCTATAGACTGAGATTTCTGAGGTTTTTATAAAACTCTATTGAGTGGTATGTGAAATACTCATAGTCTATATCTCATCACTTACTTGACTTGCAAGCGAAGTCTGTAGTATTGATTCTCAGCTTTTGTTACATGCAGCTTCCCTTCAGCACTTTACTTTACACAACACTACACAACTGTGGAACAAGCACAACACACTGCATTCTATACAAACAGTTCAACATCCATCCTTTACTGAGATTCCTGGTACAGCAGCACGTCTTTTATGTACCTTGATTGGCACAATCTAAATACCAGTCATTTTTCAATGAGTGCACATTAGCTTATGGCAGAGAGAGCGAGGTTCAAGGAAGACAAATGTCTCCTTCACAGAAGACTTGATTCTGATTATGTGGCTTCCTGCGAAGCAGCCCGGCAGAGCTCCAGGAATCGGCAGGGAAGCTCAGGAGGAAGCGGGAAAATGATGGGGAAGAAGGCGAGCAGTGGAACGAAGCGATGGATAGACATAGGAGGCACACAGACTGATAAAAAGAGATGGAATAAGATATTAGCTAGTCTTGTAGCATCAGTCAGACAGTTTTGCTCAAAACCACACACACACACACACACACACACACACACACACAAAGAAAAAAAAATGCTCTGTTTTATAAGTGAGACCAGGTGAAGATGTAGTTACTGCACAAGAGATATTGTTTTATCGTGAAGAAATACCAAGCACTTCACACTCATTACATACTCTGTAATTTGTGAGCTGCTCTTCATTCTCATTAAGTCAAGTAATGTGATCTATTTAAGCAGAATTTGTGTTTATTGATTAGCCTGAGCCTTGTTTATCTTCCGTATGCCTTCTATTTTTGTCCTCATTTATGAGCGTATGCAGAAATACAGATAAATTACAGGATTTGTTGTCCTTTTTTTTTTGCGACTGGATGGCATTGTCTGAAAAGCCTCCTATGCGAGCTGTAATGATTTATGGCTCCATCCAGGGTAACAAAACAACATTACAGCAGTTATGAGTTCCAGCAGTGCTGTGTGTTGCTGATAAGTTGTAAATCCATTTGACAAATCCATTTGATTTTTTTTTTTTTTTTTTTAAACAGGCCCATGGGAGTTTGGCTTCGAAAAACCTTGACATTGTTAGAACATAATGGCGCCATCATAATTCCCAGCATAATGACTATGTATCTTGTCCACTAAGTATCTAATCACATATGGCTGGATAACATCTACTATAAAACAAATGTTTTAGGTCTGTACAACATTTAGTGTCATCCATTGTTTTGATTTCTCCTCTTTGCTTAAATGATGATGACCTCTTACCTGTCTGCCTAACATACCAGCCCGTCTCCTTCTCTCCTTTGCTCTGCGTATGTGCCATGCCGGTGAGAAAGAACAAGTCGTGTGATTAGCGAGGCAGTCAGGTTTATCCTGGTGGCGGCCTGCTCTCCCCAGATAGGCGCATTAGCGTCACGCACAGTGGCTAATGGTGTTTATCATTAGAGGCAGAGCAGGGCCGAGAGAGCATGAGAGGCGGCTGTGCCAGGATGCGCCAGACTGATGAGGCTCACTCATTTACAGGCTCAGGTAATGGCCGAGCCCATTTCCTATTTCCTCCTCTGGATTGCCGATTACTTGGCGAGGATCTGTAATACTATTTGAGCCACTTTAGAACAGATGTAGCAGCAGGATGTATTCCTTCACAGTAATTCACTGGAAAGGCTGGTTATCAAAGCTTCTGAGTTTTTTTTCTTCCTAAATACTTATTAATGGTTTGTTAACCCACGCTGAACATACTACTCATTTACTCACACATATTCAGACATTTAGCAATTAAGTGTAGCTCCTAGAAAACTCAGTGGAACCCAGATAGACACAGTGAGGACATATGAAACTCAACACAGACAAGAACCTGAGCTGCAGTTACAGATGTCAAGCAAACAAATAAGGGAAATAAATATTTAGACACTTATTATATATATATATATATATATATTTATATATATAAAATGTAATTTAACCTTGTGAATAAATGAATGTATTTATAAACAAAAAATATATAAAGAAAATACAATACAACACAATTTTAGATTTGAACATTGGTTTGTTTCATCCATCTTCTCCCCATTTCTTGAGCAGTGAGAACAAGCTCTACTCTGTTATGTCCTGCTCTATCGCTGCGTTCACGATTCCTTCAATGGCGTGTAATTCCAGAGAAACTGCTCCATGTCATGATGCTCTCACCTTTGTACATCACTGTGAGTATGGAGTTGTTAGGATCATATATGCTTCCTTGTGCTTCTTGCTCCAAACACGAGGAGCTGAATTACTGCCAAAGAATTCTATTTTTAAATAAGGAGGCTTTATTGGTTACTTATATACATTACAGCACAGTGAAATCCTTTTCTAAACATATCCCTGCTTTTTAAGAAGTGAGTGCCAGAGCACAGGTCGAGCCATGATACGGCATTCCTGGAGCAGAGTGGGTTAAGGGCCTTACTCAAGGGCCACACATGGGCAGCTTGGTGGAGCAGTGGCTTAAACACCCAATTTTCTAGTCAAGAGCTCAGAATCGTAACTGTCGACCCACCATTGTTTCATCCAAACACTTCAAAACGTCATCCGAATTGTCAAAATTCATACAGCCGTACATCTCTGTGCTTTTTTAACAGGAGTTTTGTAAGTAGTGTAGGAATAGAGGTGACTATTGTACAGTTTACTGCTTATTGTTTTCTGTGTAACTCTTGTTCCTGCTGGTTTCAGGTCATCCTGAATTTCATTTTGAGTGACTGAAAGCTTTCCTTATTGTTATTTTGAGAGCACACTGAGAATCTTGCATGAAACCTCTCCTGGGACAATTAGTTGTGTGTATTATAGCAAGAGGAGCAAGAGATATCTACCGCACTAAATAATAAAACATCTATTAATCATCCTTGTTTTTGTTTCTCTAGTTTCCTATTTGCCGCACATACAAAACATAGAACTGAAGACAATTTGAAATGAAAATTCGAACATGATGTGTTTGTGAATGAATTGACTTACTAAGGTAGTATTATAGTACGGTAGTTTAGTTTTATTCATCAGATTTGATTGGAAAGCTGTAATGCTATATATGACGAATGCATAAGGCATAATTAAGATTCTGTATATTTCTTTGGAGTTATTTTAAAAAATGTGCAATGTACCTTTTACATATCGCATCTTATAAAGATGTTAACCAAGGGAAATAAGTTACGAAGGTTAAAAAAAACAAATTGTTCATTTTTAGTACAATGAATAATAATGGATATTACAGATTATGTGAAACATGATCATAATTAATATTCACTCAGTAACAGTAGTGATTTTCTATGCTGGATAGAAACAAGTCAGTCGCATATTAATAGGTCTACATTTCCTCTGTTATGAGTTATTCAGGCATTTGGAAGATTCTGTTTTGTGAGCTATTCATAAACTAGGCAAAGGTGCTAGACTTTAATAAGTCTTCGGTGCTGCAAAGAATTTCTTGCAGTAGAGCAGCTTTGGTGTGTGTGCGTGCGTGCGTGTGTTTGTGTGTGTGCATGTGTGTGTATGTCTGTGTGTGTGTGCGTGTGTGTGTATGTGCATGTGTGTGTGTGTGTGTGTGTGTGTGTGTGTGTGTGTGTGTGTGTGTGTGTATGTCTGTTGTAAGATCCTCCACAATCAGGAGCGTCATTTTACATGATGTTGCCAAATAAATTCTTTTCTCTGTTTAGAAAATATCACAAAAGCATTTTGGTTCATATTGTACAGTATGTCAGTTTTTTCTACAATTAAATACAGGTTACAAAATAGCATTTCTATTTATTTATTTATATTATATTTTCGTGGATATTTATATTATATTTTAGAGGATATTTTGCCCATCCTCGTATTCAAACTTTATAATGAATAAGAAAGTCTTTGGTCAGAAACCGAACCTAGGAAACAGACAAATATTTCAACAAGACAACGATGGCAAACATAACAGCTAAAATAACTCAAGAAGTCCTTTCATGAAGTATCTCATGTCTTGACTTTAATCCCATTATCAGTGTATGGAAGATTTTGAAATTGCGAGAATTGAAGATGACACAACACATTTGACTGGCAGTCTGCTGGTTTGTTTATATAACACTTGTGTGAGATTCATTTTATGCTATCTGGTTTTGATCAGCATTAAAGCAAAAGTGTGATTTTTGAAGGGTGTTCTTGTAGCCCAGCACTGAGCAGCGGGTAGTAGAAAATCTGTGTAGGTAATGAGGAGAACACACACACATTTACGTTTCAGCTTATCCACTGAGCAGCTTTAGAATAAAGGAATAAAAAGCACTTGAAGTTCTCAGTGACAGATGTCCTTGTCTAGACATCTGTTTTTGCCTTTTAAAGAAATAAGGGATCAATGTCAATGTCTATTTTAAACTTTTACTGAGGCCAATTTACAGGAATAGAATTGTACAAAAATTGCTATTTGGTACAGTTAGGTAATTTGTGAACGTGTTTGAAACCTGGTGGATCAGGACCTGGTCAATATGGGGTATAATATTATACGGAGGAATCCACCTCTGAAATTAGAGTGTTGGTGATTGAACCATCAGCAATCACAATTACTGGTCAATTTGGTCAATCCGCCTCCATCAACCATGATGGCATAATTCAGACTGTCTAAAGGATCTGTGTGTACATGTGTGTGTGTAGAGATGGGGCAGATGGGAGTACTGGAATCCAACTGGAGCGGAGGACTCAATTTGCTGTTCTTTGAACTACCATCATTGAGTCTGCTATGATATCTCTTAGCCAAGACAGTGTAAAGGATATTATATTTAGACTGGGCAGACATACAGTTTAGCATCCTCATGGTGTCTCCGGATGTGTGAAGGATGTGTAGTTAGGCATACTGTCATCGTAGCGCTTCAGGGTTTTGGTGTGTAGGTGTACGTGGAAAGGAAGTGCACAGGCTCTATTCACTGTTGTCCCTCATTAAATGTAGGATACGCATTCTTCCCGATGCATTGTGACAGATGCTCTCTGAAGACGTGCCTATGTTATGTGAGGAAAACACTATACAAATAGTACATCATCATTGGAGGAGTAGGTTTAGAAACACAACAATGACAACCATAAATAGAGAAATTAAGAAAATGAAGTGACGCAAGGACACAGTGAAGAAGAAGAAGAAGAAGAAGAAGAAGAAGAAGAAGAAGAAGAAGAAGAAGAAGAAGAAGATGATGATGATTTGATCAAATTGTCAAATATTATTTTTTAATATATCCTAAGAGCTGAATATTGTTAAGGATAGACTCAGTGCTGTCCAATCTGAAGCTGATCAACAGTGTTCTAACTGTCATTCTCAAGGTTTCTTTGTGTTTTCTGTTCCTTTTTCTCTGGTGCTGTGCTTCATCACTGATCAGGCTATATATAGTGAGAGAATACCCTAGAGTGGAGACAGGAAGTTTTATCTGACCAGCACGTACCTCAGAAAGTGTCAAAGCCTGTTGATTTAATAGCTTTAGTCTCTTGCAGTAGGCACAAGGCACACATTCTAAGCATTAAGCCACTGTGCCATGTGAAAAACACCTAGCCAGTTTTAATCTGTGCAACAATACAGAATATCACTATTACAAATAAAGGTTATTTATTGTGATGACACATGAAAAGAATCACTGCTGGGTTGACTGTGGTGTAACAAATATTTGTATGAGTGCAGCAGGCTCTTCAATCAATAAATAAAATTTCTTTCTCTTTTCAAATATTCTGGTTCAGACATTTTTAGGACACAATATCACAATATTGTCAACCAATTGAATGGTTTAGTAACATTTTTATATATTTACCTGCCTTTTTTTTTATCAAAATTTTTGTTTCTTTTTTCACATTTTTTCATTCATATTTTTTTTTTTATCTCTAATGAAAAATGTCTGCTTACTACGTAGATATACATTTCATTTTTATTTAATCCACATTATGCTCATAATATAAGAACCTTGAATGAATGGATCAGGAAGTGTCTTGTTTTTTTTTTTTTTGCTGTAATTTGTCTTTTGACCACACATGTATGAGCACACTTAGATTGTTGTAGTTGATCTGGCACCTTTACTGCAGACACACAAAGCCTTCACACATTGTGGCTTGTTTCTAGATTTCTAGGCCATTCTTCTCTGATCTGAATCATTTTTATACTACAGTGTGGTTCAGGTGAGGGACCTTTTAGCCATAGCTGTCTGCATGTTAGAGGGATGTGGTAGCTTAGTGGTTAAGGTGTTGGACTACTGACCAGAAGGTCATGAGTTCAAATCCCAGGTCCACCAAGCTGCCACTGCTGAACCCCTGAGCACAGCCCTTAACCTTCAAATGCTCAGTTGTATAAATTTAAATAAATTGTAAGTCACTCTGGATAAGGGTGTCTGCTATATGCCAGAAATGTAAATCTAAATATGCTTTCATACACTGCTGCAGAGCGCAGCCCATCCCGTTATCCCAAACCTTTAGATTTGTTTAGTAAAATACTCAAAACTGTTTTTCTCTTAATGTGAATATCACCTGAATATCAAAGATGACTCTACCTGGTAAACCTTCTACCTGCACTGATGAGAGACCTGGAGGTCTGTAGACTTGTCTGTATTAAGCTTTTCACATTCACCTAAAATCATCTTAGTGCACTGCTGGCACACGTACAGAGAATGATAAGGTCTCCAGCAATTTAGATCAGACAGCTTCGACTCAGAGGAGGTGGAGCACTAGATCTCTATCAACTGAAACTGAAAGGTGAACAAATTCAGAAGGACAAGTTATTAGGAACTGCATGTCAGCATGCTAGTCTTACTGTGAGTGGGAACTTTAGTCCCTGATGTATCCATGAATGGATAAAAAAGCTTTGCATGTTTATGACGTAAGTGAATAGCAAGGGATAATACCTTTGAAATGGAAAAAGAAGCAAAAAAAAAAATCACACATTAATTTTTTTTTTTTAAGAAAATAATGTTTGTTGTTCCAAGTAAAAGATACATTTTTTGCATGCCAAAATTGCACAGGACATTTGTATTTGTTAAATATGAATAAAAAAATATATTGTTTTAGAGTTAATAGTGTTCTAAATTATTTGCCTATTATTTTAATTTGACAGATGTGTATGTAAAAAAAATAAATAAATAAAAAATAAAATTCTTGTTTTTTTTTTTTTACCTAACACATTTGCCTTTAATTTTTTTGTACGGGTGTGCAAACCTTTTTTTACCCAACTGTACGTGTGAATAGGGTAGAGCAGGAGAGGTGAGTGGTCTAGTTAATAATGAAAGCATTAGGCCTCCTTTATGTATAAAAAATCTCCTTCAAAGGAGCACGATCTGGGTATTTGAAGTAAATTGGATTAAATGAGACAATAATAGAATTCAATATATTTTATTCTCCTCAGTGGTGGATATTTTAATAGGAGTTGAGACCTTATCAACTCATTAGCCAGATGGGCTGAGCTCTTCAATCTCCAAACAAGGTTTCTAATGGAGAAAGTGACCTAATTAGCTCCATTCAGGCCATTGAGGAGGGAGAAATGAAGGAATGACTATTGTGAGCGTTCGTTTAGGCACAATAACTGCATTTAAGAGAGAGTGTTCTTCTTTATTGCCAAAGTCAGGCTGAACAGTTGTTGTCGGTTATAAATGCTGCCAATATGAAGTGTTAAGGGAAAATGGACTTCATATAATTTGCCAATTTATATAAAAGTAGGACATTTGGCACATGAAAGGAACTTGGGTGATAATTTAAGACCGCATTTTACTGTTATATAACAAAATGATCCTATTTTGCATAAGAGACACAACAGTACCGAATGAAATATACACTTTTATACAAATATTGAAGTTGAAAATTGGAAAAACTTCCAGCTGTCCAGTTTTAGATGCTGTGTCCACTGAAGAATCAGATACAGGTATTTGAGTTACTGTAGACGTCCCGTCAACTGGAACAGTTGGGCTATTCTTCTCTGACCTCTCTCATCAATGAGGAGCTTCCACCCACAGAACTGCTGCTTTATCTCACCAATCTGTGTAAACTATTCAGTAGATATTGACTGTTGTGAAATTCCAGGAGATCAGTCACACTCACACACACAGACTCACACACACACACACACACACACACACACAGACTCACACACACAGACTCACACACAGACACACACACACTCACACAGACTCACACACACAGACACACAGACACACAGACACTCTCTCTCTCTCTCTCGCTCTCTCTCTCTCACACACACACACACACACTCACAGTGAGTAAAAATAATTATATAGAAATATTTATGTGAATTTCAGCATTTCTATATATGTTCCCTGTATGCTTAATGACAGTCTGAGCTGACATGGACTCCTCAAGTTTGTGCAAATCTTTATTTTGAGTGTTATCTAAACACATGCTTCAAAAGTCAGAGGAAAATCAATTTAAATTTGCTTTTACTTAAATAGAGGTCTAGAAATAATGCAGAATATTTAATAATAAATATAGATTTAATATTGAATCAAAATTTATTGATATTATATTATTAACTGAATGAACATTTTCTTTCTTTGATTTAAATATTTTAAAATGATTAAACAGTACTTATCTGTTTACAGATTAATTCGATGAAATAAATGAGATATCAACATTTACAATTTCACAGAAATTAACACTGATTTCTTAAACACCACAAGCAAAACATAAAATAAAAACATGAACAAAACATGAATGTTCTGGCTTGTAGAAAGGGATGTGACGCATTGTACTCCTGAATTAAAAGTGACACAATGTACTCATGAATTAAAAGTGGGCTTTGAAGCTTTCCGCAGTTTGTCACAATCGCACCTCTATCGATACTGTTTTATTCCACTTCTTGGCTATAAATTAAATGATGCATGCACCAGGCATTAGTTCAGAGATTAATCTGAGAATAACGTTCATCCTGGCCTCACTGCTGCCTTTTTTGTGTGAAATATCTTTATGGATATGATTTTCCATGGATTACTAAGTTCATTTATTTATTTATTTCCAAATGAGGTCCATTTGTTTTGACAGATGCTCGTTCTGGGGCTGCAGCCAAAGCTTGTCTGATTTTCTGAATGCTCACATAAGACCATGGCTTTAGACTTTGCTGTTTAGACAAACACAATCGTACAGTTGCCAGCTTTCTGAATAATTATGTGTGAAAGAACATATTCTGAGAAGGCTGAAATTCCAGTTGGGGAAATAGAGACAGAAACCTAGAGTGCTTACGTACAGAGCACAGTAATCCATGCTGAATGCTTTTGGAGCAGATATATAGAAGCAAAATGCTCTTTTCTCTGTTGTAGTCGAACTGTGAGACTTCCCATACATAAACTGGCATATGTAATATTTCAAACCCTGTGAGCAACTGATCAGAAACATTTAAGTTCTTAAATTGTGTAAAACCTGTCTTTTCATTTTAAAGCCATTAATTAAAGACCTTTCCTATTAATATTTGATATACAGATGCATACTATTTTAGCGAAAACTTAAAGTTGACTGACTGAGTGATTAATTGATTGATTGATTGATTGATTGATTATTCAGTTCTTTATTGTTATCACATTTATCCTGTTATGAAGCATTTTTCATGTTGTCGACTGTTCTGGCTTCTTATGGCTGCCCAACACCTTACTAATGCACTTTAAGTCATGTTTTTCCTTTAATATGTCACATTTCTGTACATTTCTGTAACATTGGGGAACATTTTGCAAATATTTAGCATATGGAATATTTTTATGGCTGTTTTTACTACTTTTTACTGCTATATCAATGTTTGTAGAGAGTCTTCCACAAGAGGGAATTTAATTCAACCGAATTCTCTAATGATCTAAAACCTCAGCATTGCCTTTTGTAAGCTTGCTTTTATACAGTTTGTTATACGCCCTACGTTACAATTTTATTTTTACTATGCTGTTTTATACAACTTCTATAAATAATGTACAATGTGGTTTCATGCTAAATATACTTCTGGGTTTACGCTGTAGTGAGGACCAGGCAAACATCTGTTTTCTCATAGGGAGAGTATGCATTGAATGTGCATGTTTTACTGGGTGCGATTTTACCAGCATCTGTTGCTAAAGAATTGACCCTTCTTTTCAAAGCTTAAGTTAGAGTAGGATCAGATCTTAGAGGAATATCACTGTTTAATTTGTTTTGTATTGTTTGTACATATTTGTACTGTTACCAGATATGCTGACAATAACCACTATCCAGTCTGATCAAACATATTGATCAAGGAATAAAGAAGTGTTGAGAAATAAAGATAGGTGCATATAGATATTGACATTTCAGTACTGTTTTACATATATATAATAATGTTGTGTGTGGGCATGTTTTTATAGGAATATCTAAAGTGTTTGGCCTTGTGGACGCCATTAGGATAGACTCATGTAGCCAGGTCTTCTGACTGACAGCAGAAGGTCTGGACTCCACAGCATTGTCTAAAAATCTTAAAGCAAAACGGTATATTAACGTCAGATCAACTCCATTTGTTCTGTTTGAAATGACAAAAAATAAATAAATAAATAAATAAAAAAGATCATCATATCTGCACCATCACAGAAACTGTACTATGACAATTTACGCAATATCAGTATTTTAGAGTCAGCCCTAAACTGATGGTCCTCACAAGGATAGTAAGAAAACCATGTATGTGTGTCTGTGTATGTGTGTAGGAGGCACGTTCAAAGAAAAGCAGATTTTTCAGTTTTATTCTGTATATCTGTAGTGTGGGTGTTAATTAATAATCTTCTCAGTCTCAGTGCCTGTGTTCATAACCATGAGAGGCGGAAGGTACTTTTTTATTTACTTCCTCCCACACCAATCTATTGAAGTTAATATATTTCTGTATTAGGCACACAGCAAAACGTTAGCCCTGTCAGTCAAAGAAATAGGGTCAAATGAGATAATATTTTTGCTTACACAAATTGTGTCTTTTTTTTTTTTTTAAACAAATCCTGAAAATGAATACTCACGCTCATCATTCATGCTGTACTCGGAACAAATTTCCTCTATGTAATGGAATTTAAATCTGCAAAATACATTATTGTTTTTTATATAATAAAGCAAAGTAGCATGTTAGTTCATTTAACAGGCTATTTCAATGCACAGTCAGTTAGCATTAAAAGGCTTGTGACCTTATTCGCAGTCTAGCCATTTCTCCCTCAACTTCCTGTGCATGATTTAAATGTAATCCTGTGGGAGGTGACCGTACGGTTGGTAGAATGTAGCCGTTTTTAAATGATGCTGTCGTCTGCATTTTTTTCCTCTCTTATAGCTGAGTGCTTCAAAAACTTGAAAAAAAAAGTGACATCAAGACCCTTTTTTTATCACCTGACCAATCAGGTAGCAGCTGAAGTAAGAAAAAAACCCACAAAAACAAGATGGAGGACGAATGAATGCTGGTCGAATGAATTTTGTTAGTGAGCCTCTGTTTTAGATCAACACAAAAAGTAGCTCAGGCTAGAGCTTTAACTGTTGATAGATTTCCTAGCATGTAAGCAGCCTAAATAGGCAGAACAGTTAATATACATTCACTGTCCACTTTATTAGTTTGCATGTACGTTATCCAATCTTATCCAATCAGCCAGTCATGTGTCTGAAGCACTGTATGCAATACAGTCATGTAGACACAGGACAAGAGCTTCAGTTAATTCAATTCAAGTTTATTTGTATAGCGCTTTTTACAATGGACATTGTCTCAAAGCAGCTTTACAGAACATAAACAAAGAGCAGAAGGTAAACATAAGGAGAAGTATAAAGAATTAATATAATAAAAATTCAAGATATATATATAGTTCACAGTATGTATGTATGTATGTATGTATGTACGTATGTATGTAGGTATGTATACAGTATGTATTTATCCCAATGAGCAAGTCTGAGGTGACTCAGGCAGCAGTGACAAGGAAAAACTCCCTGAAATTGGTAAATTGGTTAATGTTCACCTTAAACACTCTGAATAGGTAAAAGGTATGATCTCAGCAGTCTGAGATCATACCAACAATCATGCTATGCTCTTTGACTGTGGCATGTTTTTCAGTACCAAACATTTGAGCATTTCAGAATGTGCTGAGCTGTGATTTATATGCTTTACACAGAATTGTTGGAAATGCCTTGTTGATGAGGAGGAGAATGGCTAGAATGGTTAAACCTCACAGGAAGGATATACTAACTTAGATAAGCACTCTTAATAACCATGGTGAGCAGAAGAGCATATCCAAAGGCACAACATGGCAAACACTGAGTCAGATTTTTTCAGTTTAGATGAACTATATATGAATAATTCCAACTATTTGGGGTTTTTGGCTGAACAGTCAGTCCCTGACTGTATATACAGTGTATGTATAAAAGTATGTATTAAAGCTTTTTATTCTTCATTTCATTCAATTTAGAACATTCAGTAACTACAATGTATTTTGAAACTAAGGAATTCAGTTACAAGATATAATATAAGTGTAGACCTGCCGATGTGGTGGTAGGAGTTTATGGTGTCAGGATGGAAGGATAACAGAAAAGTCAATTATGTCTCTGTGTCAAAATATCCTCAGGTGTGTTTTGACATATGGAGATAGGAAGCATGACATTTACTAAATTGTATAGCTTACTGCACATACAGTATTCATTGGTTCTGTCACTTGTAATGAATAGCTTTACATAAATTGGTTTTTAATCAGCAAAGAAATTATAACACAAATAGGTAAAAAAAAATCTGTATGATAAAAGGAGTCAGAAATAAACAATAGCTAGGCATATAGCTGTAATGTTGTTTCGACAGTGATATCTACAAATCTAAAATAGAATAATCTGAGAGGTGAATAAATCAAATATTATATTACTCAGCCTTTTATACATTTCAAGTTTTAACTGTTCTTTTTCTTTAAGAGAGATTATTACGCTTCTGTCTAGAAACCATGTCTAAAAATAGGTTTAATAACTGTATATTTAGTTTAATGTAATCTTATATTTGTATTGAATATATATTTATTTGTGGTTTAGGGTTGTTTTTTTTTTTTTTTACACAGCAAGTGTATTATGTGACAACTTCTCTTCAATCAAGAACTTTCTGAACTATGAACAAATCTAACTTTGATCCCGACATCATATGGTTGGGTTGATTTCGTTGTGTCATTATGATAATATCCTGTTTGTTGAGAGATGGAATATTTTAAGACCTGACGAAAGATCAATCTGACAGGATTAGAGCTCCCGTTGGCCCCTGAATAAACATTGGGCCAATAGGGAATCTTGATCTCATTAAAGCTCCGTAACTGTTTATGATAACTCATTAGAGCCACAGCTTCCTTTCTAGCTCCAGATAGCTCCTTGTAATGCCAGCTTCCTTGGAGAATGGGGATTAGACCCTAACCAAGCCAGTGATATATGGCTTAGATGATCTCTGCCCTGATATTAGAATGTTTTCTTCAATACAGTGCATCCACATTTATTTGTCATGCAGAACACAGGGAAAAGTGCAATAAAATAAAATGAAGCTCTGTCTGTCTGTAGAGTCAGCGTTCATTTTTATGGTTCAATGCACCACTAAAATGTTCATCTCTCTAGACTATGTTTCACATCTGCTGCATCATAACTCTCTTATTACTCTGTCACTCGGCGCGAGATCAGCCACTTGATATGCAGCAATGGGCTTTGGTCATGAACGCGTAAAGAGGATTGTAGGATTTGTTGGGCACTTTGGTAAGATTAGATTCCTGATGCTCAGATTTAGGTTTTTATGAAAAAGACTGCATGATTAGATTAGAAACTGTGATCTATTTTTGCAAAGAAAAAGACTTCCAAAGTTTGTAGTAGCACCACTTCTAAGTTTTGACTATAACTACACAAAACCCATCCATAGCTTGTTAATGCCATCTTGGGATACATTGTCTTACAATTTTTTTCATACCTTAAAACCAACCTTCCCTGATTGACTGCACTAGTTCCTGACAGATATTAACACAATTAAATTTTCCAACCAAAAATGGTGAAAGACACTCTAGTACATTCTAGTGCACCAATAAGTGATGGCAGAGATTGCATCGCAGGGACACGAAGTGGAAAATATGCTTTTTCAGCACAAACTTTTCCCTAGCTTTTCAACAGACATCAGTGATCTACAAGCAAGTTATAGGAAAGCCTGTCACTGGCTGTGCACTACTTTGTGCTTCTCTCAATTTCTGGATCTCAGTAAGCTCTAGCGGTGCTAGGACTCCACTCACATTTACTTTTGTGGAAAATGTGCATATATTATTCTTCCAGGAAAGTTTCCTTCCTTTTTCAGCCTAGTAAAATTTTGCTGCTTTTATGCAGAACTGTAGTAGCATGCCATTCCCACCTTACAGCACAATCCTGAGCTCAGTTGCTGTCTGTGTGGAGTTTCTGTGCATGTTCTCCCCATGTCTCTGTGGGTTTCCTCAAGGTTCTCTGATTTCCTCAAAAATCTCAAGAACTTGCCTGTAGGTGGATTGGCTATGCTAATTTAACTTTAGGTGTGAACAAGTGTAAAAATGTGTGAAGCATCCAGGATGTATTTACAGTATACCCTGCCTTATACCCAACATTCCTAAGATTAATAAAGAGGAATGAATAAATGAATGAATGAATGAATGAATGAATGAATACAAAAAACAACAACAAAGGCATGTAGTAACTCCGGGTTTTCTAATTAGTTTCTGAGTAAGTACTTCAACTAGAAATCACCGCCATGATTTTAGATGAGAGGGTTTCAAAATCTATTATCTATCAATACCTCACAAACAAATATATTTAGGCTAAAAATTTATAGAAATGATTTATTTAATGTTTACTTACAAATTCTGTATCAATTTGGTGCATTTCCCCTCTACGTACAAGTCCTTCATCTTCCTGGTTTCCAAGATGGCAGTTTGTAACCACTGCAGTGGTGGATAAGAGTATTTTGAGCTACTCTGAAAAGCCTAGCATTGAATATCCATAAAAAGTGCATTACATGCAATCATTGCCTTTTTATTTCTCTATAGTAACTCTGAATGTGTTAACATTTTAAATGCTTATTAAAGTGTTCTTTTCATCTAAGATCCTTGGAGATATGGACGACTGGAGGCTCGGA
This sequence comes from Tachysurus vachellii, assembly GCF_030014155.1. Lineage (NCBI taxonomy): Eukaryota > Metazoa > Chordata > Actinopteri > Siluriformes > Bagridae > Tachysurus > Tachysurus vachellii. Next base: position 14,170,387 of record NC_083474.1, read on the forward strand.
AAATAAGGCAGTCTACTGCCTCCCAATTGACCTCCTTAAACTCATCATCAGGGTGATTTGTCACATCAGAAAGGTTTCTCAGTCTGCAAAAATTCTGGAGGAGTTGATTGGTGGTTATTTAATATGCTATGTCTATTTAGTGAGAGGAGGCTAATTAACTCCTCTACATTCGCAATAGTGAAATTGGTCAGTGGCTTTTTTTGGGGCGCAAGTAGAGAAGATTGCAGTGTGTGTAGACAATCCTTCTGTCTAATTAGTTGTCTGATGAATGCTTCCTGCTGTTATATATGTAATCATATTTTACTGCTCTGAATGATAAACAGGCATGGTGTATAAAGGAAATTTATTTCATTTAAGATGGCTTCTTTTTCTCTTTAACACCCTGGTTTGTGGATGTGCTACATGGGTGTATGTTATACAGCTTAATAAAGTATGAGCTCATAAATTATAAATTGTCATAATAAATTTAATTCAGGTTCCACAGTATAATGAAGCAGATTGTTTCTTATCAGGATGAATATTTAAAAAAAAAAAATTAAATATCATTTGGATACAGATATCCTAGCGTAATATTATAAAGCGAAATAAGACGATCACATCATTCCTGAAGCAGCCAAGGGAACATGTGGGCTTTGACTAGATGACTTTATCTTCCATGAGCAATTAGTTTAGCCAAATACATCTCTCTGCCTGTAGTGAGGAAGGAGATGTGAAGGTCACCGTGCTGGCTGTTGCTTTCTCTGCAGTCAGGTTAGACACAGATTATATAAAGTATAATGTTTGATTCAAAATTCCACCAGTAACTCCAGCTAGCTGATAAATCACAGTCATGGTGAAGCTGACAATAAACACTGGCTGCAATTATATTCAGACACCATCCGCATTTGAAGACACAGAGATTTAGAATTGATTTTTCTTTCTTCACTCAATCCTTTTTCTCAAGAAAAGATTACAATCTCTGGTTCAGCAAGTTACCTGCTTTGTTTTCCTTTGAAAGACTGATTCAGCAAGAATATACAGCACGGTGAGACACTAAAGGTTGTAGAGATCTGAAAGAAGTGTGTCCACACACACACACACACACACACACACAAACACACACACACCACTAAGGTTGTAGGTAGGCAGAAATCTCTGTAGTAGTCCTCTGAATGCCCCATTTGAACTACATGGTGATTTAGTGGTACAGTAATTTAGAAGTGAACACTGGAGGCTGCAGACAAGGTACAGCGTAATCTGGTGGAAATGAAGACACAGGCAGGGGTGCCAGCCTACATCAGAGTGGTAGAAGATTAACAGCAGTGCTGAGGGCACCGCACATTAGAGTTAGACTGCGAACAGACTCTGTCCTCAGCATGAAAGAATGACCACACACAGCTAGATCCTACAACTCAACCTTCCACCCATAATTAAACTGCATTCATTTTCACACACGACTTTTAACAAGTGCTAAATGTTTTGTCCATAATTAAAGATTTTAGGCTTTATTTACATATTGATATCATTACAGTTGCACTGTCACACAGCAAAACTGCCATCGTTTTAACTGTTATGAATATTTACATGGCACAATGTAGTTGTTTATTTAAAATGGCATTTTAAAATGTATGAATATTTTCCTATGATAGAAAGTAAACTAGTCACTCACAAACAAGAATAAAAATTCTTTCGACCACTCGGGACAAAGTAAAGGGGGATTAATAGAAGCGTAATTTTGAGTGAATTCTTACACTAGTGCACTCCAAACTTCTGTGCTAATTGCACAATGACTTCTTTAGAGTTGGACTAAAGAATGAAAGGGTCGTGGTAAAACCTCTGTTAAAAATATTCTTTACAGACTCTTGAGGAGTACAGGAGATGTAGGGAAGTAAGCCATCTGACGGTGCCAGGAGCAAAACTGGCCACGCTGTCTAGGTGGGAGGGATGTAATATTCTATGTCTCCTGTCAAAAACACAGCAAGATTCGCCAGTTGTGGTTGACTCTGAGTTCATGTATGCCGAAGAGGGCAGAGAGAGCTTTCCGTCTTCCTCACAAAAATGCGATCGTTTGACTTCAAGTGTCTTGGAGGAAGCCTGAGTTTGCTTTCACCCTCTTCAGCGGGTGGTTGTAAGATAGTGGGAAAATGGGTGGGAATGCTTAGGCGAACCAAAACATGGGAAAAGTTATAATTAAGTTAAATGATTACTAGTAGTATTAAAATTATTATTAATATTATTAGCTTTGGGTGGGGCACGGTGGCTTAGTGGTTAGCACGTTCGCCTCACACCTCCAGGGTTGGGGGTTCGATTCCCGCCTCCGCCTTGTGTGTGTGGAGTTTGCATGTTCTCCCCGTGCCTCGGGGGTTTCCTCCGGGTACTCTGGTTTCCTCCCCCGGTCCAAAGACATGCATGGTAGGTTGATTGGCATCTCTGGAAAATTGTCCGTAGTGTGTGATTGCGTGAGTGAGAGTGTGTGTGCCCTGCAATGGGTTGGCACTCTGTCCAGGGTGTATCCTGCCTTGATGCCCAATGACGCCTGAGATAGGCACAGGCTCCCCGTGACCCGAGGTAGTTCGGATAAGCGGTAGAAAATGAATGAATGAATTATTAGCTTTGTAAATAAACTCTTAAAATAGAGGTAGGATTTTTTTTCCACTAAAAACCCTTAGAGGTTACAAACCTTTCCACTCAGCTGTATAATATCATACAATATGATTATACAGCTGAACTTTTATGTGTTCTTTCTCTATCTATAACTGCATTAATAAGTCACCCTTGCACAAAGACAAGGTCAGTTTGTTTGCTTGCATTATCACATTACTAAAAACAATTTTGTGTAAAGGTAGCAGGAGTTCATTATAGCTGCAGTCAAACAATAAATCACACCACACCTACTCATGTTCTATATATTCTACATGATATTTCTGAGCAAATATAGTGTAGCATATAGACGTATATGAATAATAAAGTGGAACATTTAAAAAGTTATGCCTGCTATCTCAAACCAGTATTAAATGAATTACTTTCTGTTCTAACCTCTTCGAACTGGAGGCTTTTTCAATTCACCATTGGAAGTAAAAGTTTAAATGTGCCCATGAGGCAAGTTGGTATATATAAACTTGCAGAGGGAGAGGGCCCTGCAAAAGGAGAAATTAGGAGGCAAAGGGCAACAGGAAATATTGGACACCTTATTCTCCTTGTAATTGTGTCATGTCAGTAGACTGCATAAGATAATGATGGCTGGTGTGAAGTTAAAAAGAGCGAGCCTAGAGAGAGATATGGCAAGCAGAGTCCCAGTGCTGCCCTGGAGCTTGTGATATCCCTGGCTAGATTTAACAGACTTCACAGTTAGAAAAACTCAGCAAATTAGCACGTAGTTTGGCTCTGAGACATGATTGTATAGAGGATGAGTTATTGCCTGTGCAATGTTGCGATTGTCAATATACCCACATACACATTCTGTTCATTCCACTGCCGAATAATTTGCATTCACGTTCTGCTTTTAACATTAGCATTGATTGAGTGCGCCTGGGCAGCATACATAAAAATCATCTATTTCCCTTGCATTTGTCTGGCTTTAAAAATGCATAAGACATTAGCTTTGTGTAGTTCACAGAGTCACCGCTGCTCCTGACACCCTCGCAGCGAGCAGCCTTCGGTATTTAGATGCCTGCTATTGCCAAGATGAAAAGGTGGCCATTAAGCTCTAATGGAGAATGGCGTTTGATTTCTTTTTTGCTCAACAAAGTGTAATGGTCCATTAACAATAACACATCACAATTTTGGCAAGTAATGATTAGGGCCATCTGTGTCTCCACTATTCAGTTTGCTGTCGCAGAGTATTAGGACAAGCAATTGTGAATTCGCATGAATGGCTCAGATCAGGACTTTATTTCATATGTAGTAAAGTATGCAGAAAAAACAAAAGAGAACTTTCATCATCTAAAATGAAAGCTATGAAAGGAAAAGAACTGTCATGACCTTCAGTGTGTGCAAGTAAATATAATTGTTCAACATTTTAATCAATTGTAATACCCTCTCCTGCCACAAGCTGTCTATTAGAAAAAACAAACACGATTCTAACAAGAAGGTGGATTACAGAGGAATATTTCTCACCTTCTGTACTTTTGTAAACATGTCAGATATGAAGCCAATGGGGGGAAAAAACACATATTCCTGCAGCATTTACTGACTAACGTTGTGTTCAAGGTCAGCTTGTAATTTTTTGCCTACAACAGGTAAAATCACTCCATCAGCTTGAAAGTTCTACTCAACTAACTGTTCCTTCCATTTTACAGAGTGACATCAAATCGACATGATCATGCACACTGTGTGCCATGTAATGTAGAACTTCTCGTCTTTTGAATTAGGTTATAGCAGTAGTAGGTTAAGACAAATCAAACAAAAGACACAAGGTGCATCTCAACCAGCTGCCTAGTTCAGTAGTCAGGGCACTAAAAGTAGTCGGCCAGTAGTCGTTATCTTCCAGTACACCGCTAAATCCAGGTATTGATGCTGACTATGTTCCCTTAAATTATGTCATATTTTATAGCCTCTCATCTTGAATAAAAGAACAAATAATCTCAGCTTTGTCTTTGTTACAAATGTAAATAGATTGTCATTGTTGTTAGGGTTCTCAGATGCTTACTTACTCTAGAATTTACTCTATTTTACTATACTGGATGTTCTGTATAGGGTTTGTTTGAGTCTAATTACTTTTAAGTCTTTTACTAGTTTGCCTTTGGTCCTGCTTGAAGTATAACCAAAAAATAATGTCAGAAAGACATCAGTCCCGGTCATTGCTGATAAATGCCAGTGGTGATTATATATTGCGAGTATGTAGTATTGTCACTGTAATTTAAGTCATCATTGTCCCTATATGTAGGTAACCAGGTTCCTTACCAGTGCCCAAACTCATGTACATGATGTACTGATTCATGACCTAGGGAGCTAGTGAGCTAAATGAGACACGATCACTCTTACATTAGGGTATCCGTGTTTTTTTTTCTTTTTTCACTCCGTGCATCAAACATTCCAAAGTAGGATATGATTTTATTACAACTCAAGAATTACAACTTACAAGGCACTATGAATGTAGTGTAATTGATGAATTGTTTCTAACAAGAAGAGCTGAAAAGAGCCATTCCTACAGATTAGCACTCTCTGTCAGGTGCTGATCTTTCCATGATAAAGACGGATGACAACTCCGGCAGCTAGTAGTTGGACTTTTTTTTTTTTTTAATATACTCTCTCCCAGGGCTGGAGGCTTTGTATACAGTAGTCCCTTTGTGGTTGAGTTAGAGGAGCAGGAGAAGTCGAGGCGAGTTGATAAGACTGCTGCAGAGCTTGCTGTAATGGCTTTGCTTCTCTCCTTTACAGAGGCTCACCGGGGGGAGATGAGGCAGCCTGCAGGCCATCAGTGACAGAGGAGAAGAGGGTCGAGTTTAGCGTTTGTCATACTCCCTGATTAAAAATCACTCACAGAGCTGCTGCCACCGGGGCCCCATTCCTGTAGAGTAGCAAGCAAGCTTTAAAGTCATCTATCTTAAAGTTATTTCTCCAATATGAGCATCACTGAATTTCTTAAAAGTAAAATATGGTAGCAGGTTTGGGAAATTCTGTATTTGCAATTTTATCAATTGTATATAAAATATACACTATACATAATAATATACAAGTGATATTTGTATCTGTATAAATAGTTGGATAGTTAATCCCAAGGTGATTGTGGAATAATCTTTCTTTCTTTCTTTCTTTCTTTCTTTCTTTCTTTCTTTCTTTCTTTTTTTTCTTTTTTTTTCATAATATCTCTAATATGTATAAGTTATTAGTGTCTCACTGAAGCACAATGTGGGCAAATAAATTGGAAAAAGTAATGAATGAATGCACAAATTAATGAACAAATTAATGACACAGTTATTCTTTTAGACTTTGGGTGGCCAAGTCTATTATAATATTGAACACATTTCCAAGCAATGAAGTTATTGCTAAGCTTCAATTTATTTATTAATGCAAACAAAAAAAAAGTAAAGAAAATGAAAGGTTTAAAAGATGGAGCCTTATTACATTTTCCACTTATTTGACCCTTGTGATGTTCAACATTTATTTGTCCAAACAGTTACAGTACATTTCCCAAACTTACATGTACTCTATATGTGGTCCATAGGTTTTGTTGCTATTTCTTGTTGTTTTACCAAAGCTAAAATCTAATAAGAATCATTTTTTAAAAGTCCTACCATTCAGTGATCAGTGTGAGGTTAGATGATGTCGGAAGCTCGGTCCATATCAATGTCAGGGCGAACATAAGGCACCTGTCTATCCTCTAGGTCTACTGTCTGATTCCATCAGTCATGCACGTCTCTCTCCTTCACTCTAGATATCAGTGAAGTGGACAGTGACAGATATCTGTGTGTGCCAATGCCAGGCAGAGGTGAGCTTTAAAAGAAGGAAGTCATGCAGAAGGCCCAAGGTCAGTGAGGCTCGAGAACACCAACAGATCTGCTGTGGAATGAGCTGAGAAGCGGGAGTGCTCGGAGTCAGAGGAGCATTATTGCCTTTTTGGGTTTAGGGGCTCTAGTGCTTTCAGGATAATGACAGTGGTGCTGTCATTTTTGTCATGTTGGGTAGCTCTGGCAGTCAAATAACTGACAAGACATTACATTGTGGCAGATTTAACACAGCAGACTAAGCTTGCGATAGTTGTTCTGTGCTCTGACACAGAGAGTAGAGTAAATAATTGGAATGTGTTACTTAATGAGTTTCTCCGGTGCATCTCCTCAGATAAGTAAATGTTCACAGTGTTTAGCAGGAACTAAACATCATGTATTTTTATACTCGATATTACACTTCCACCTGCTAAGTCTTGTGTTTGTGTGAAAAAAAGTTCCGTATATACATGTGCAATTTATTGCATATTACATATTGCAGGGTTTTAGTGGATCCAAACCCTATCATGGGAACACTTGGTGCAAGGCAGGAATTCAGCCTGGATAGGACAGCAGTCTACTGCAGAGCACCACACACAAATTCACACACTCATTCACACCTATGGGCATTTTAGCATAGCCAGTGCACCTACCAGCATGTTTTGGGGAGGTGGCATAAATCCAGAGGAAACCCACATGAACATGGGCAGAAAATGAAACTGCCAGTACTACATTTAAGTAGAACAATGCCAAGCATAATCAGAGGCTCTGTTTCTATCTTTAAATGTTTGTTATATACAATAAAGTGAGCATTTGTAGTGAACAGAAAGGCATTTGAGCAAAATATTCTTTAGATATTCACACATATCTTCTGCACCGATGAAGAATCTTTATTAAGAAAACCCATTACATCCGCACGAAACAGACAATCATTATAATCCAATTTAACTCCTTTATTATTCAGTTCTTCCTCTTGAAGCATATGAATGAGTAACTACAGTGAAACTAAATTTAAAGGTAAGCAGTAAGGGATGTCTGACTCCCCAAAGCACATGAACTCTACATTGAGTTTAATGAGTATAGTCTGAGTTATGTTGTACAATAGAATAAAATAATGTGCAATTAAGCTTCAGGCTGTTGGCAATAGCTTTAATAGCAACTCATTCCTCAGCTAGACTTCATGACCTGCAGATTGCCACTGGGCTCAAGACACTTCAGCAGCAGGAGGTTTGGTTTTACTGACATACAGACAGATGTCATGGGCTACTGCTCACCTCTGAACATTAAAGACACATCACAGTGGCGTGCATCCTGGGAGTAAACAAACACAGCATGTATATGCATATACAAAAGCATGTGAAGAGAGTAAGATGATAATATGTTTTTTTTTGTGTGTGGTTATTATACAAAGCACAACGTATGAAGCGGTCGTCTTTGGAGAGATACTGCAATATTATATGAAGATGAATGCTTTCTCTGTCTGAAGTTAATCTCCCGGCTTTGTCTGACCGGTGCTTTGTCTGAGACAGAAAGTGTTTCTACACTGGTAATGAAGAATTGCAACGTCTCTGGAGATTTGAACCGGCTCTTCATAAGGTCAGAGGATATGAGAAATGTAGGAGGAATGTAGGCTGAACTCATGGTGCTTGTTTTTCTTGTGATTCAGCCATGACTATGAACTACATCTTGTTTTTTTGTGTGAATTTGTCTGAATGCCGATATGTTATCGATATCGGTTGCATAAGTTGAATGTACAGTAATTGTTAAGTAATGAGTTTTATTAGCTGGACAAAATCCCAATGTAATTACACATGTTAGGAATAAAACATGATGGAAGCTGCTGTTATAGGTGTGATCCTTTCCCACTCCAAAATGGATTCTTTTCCTATATCAGCATGTCCTGACTTGTATGATTCTTCTTAAAGCACATTCATTTGCCAACAATTACAAGTTCTGATTACAACATACTTTTTTAAAAGCTTATACTGTAGTTCCATTTTATGTTATGAAATTCTGAGAGATTAGATGAGAAGATAAAGATATCTAAATTTATTAATCCACTGTAGGGGACATTCAAATACTGTAGCAGCACAAGTAAGATGAGTAACATCGAAGAAAACCTCAAATCATCACAAATAGAGTGAAATAAAAACAGTATAAGGTCAATAACAATAATAAAAAAATAAAATCCATGTTTTTGTACATATGCTAATAATACTGTATAATTATATTATAGCAGCTATAAACAGTCGTTATCTCACCAATCTCTCTTCTACCTTCTCTGTATTAAAGTTGCTTATCTAGGACAAATAAATGTCTCCTTACAGAAAACTTCAGCCTTTTTAGAAATCAATTTATTACTAGCCTGGCATTATGAGGAGAGTATGGCATAAATCCCTGTGAATGAGTCAAACAAGTGTGATTTAAATTTAACAATGCTGTGTTATGACTAAACTAAGCAGACTAAAACATTTCAAGACTGAAGACATTTTAAATAGCTCAGACTTTCCGCACACACAGTTGTGCTTTCTCTGCTTTACCACTTTGCCATACTCCTTTAAGATTCGTTTGCCATTTTAATTATTTACCCAAGGTACATGCATGTAATAATGATGAATATTTGATGATATAACAAATTACTCTTCATGACCTACTGAAGTATATTCATCTCTGGACCTGATAGTTTTACAATCAAAGCATGTGTTCAACCTTTTTGTCCGTTTCCTATGAGATATTTTAAAAATAATATCCGAATTTTATATCTTCCTGCCTAACTTAACATCAATCCCCTGTTAGTAAGTCATGGTGTACATGAAAAGAAAAGAGCGTTTTTCCCCCTTCAGTTCTCCTCCTTTTCCTGTGTCCTTCCTTCTATCCCTTAGTGCAAGGCTGTGACAAGCTATGATGAATTACCTCATTATTCCAGTTCACTTGTTCGTTTCTCTGCTTTTGTAATTTCCCAGATTGATCCACATGCACTTGCACCCACAATACTTCTGTTCTATTCACTCCATAGCTCTTCTGCCATACATACAATAGCTTCGTCTTCAGGGCTAGCATGTGGCACTAGCAGACATGGATCGGCTCCAGTGTTGGACGCTTGGCTTCACGCAGAAAGAATGAAGCCAGAGAGACAAAGGCCAAATTAACTTCCACACATTGTCAAAACTAAGAAACTGCACTTTCACTGTAATCACTTATAATATAATCCCCATCCTTCACAGGTCAATGTGTGATAATTGGGCCTTCAGCAGACCAGGTAATTCAAAAGTGTGGTTTGTTACCCCCATATTATAAAGCGCCACACTCTCTCTGCCATCTCAGATTACTCCTATTTGAGTCAGAACTTGAAGTTTGGAGCACTAGAGGCAGTTCTAATGGGTTTCACCCCACTGCTTTCCTAGTGCCCATTGATCTCTATGCACAAGGTAAGGTTCATTAACTTATGAATGAGTCATTTCAGTCTTTCAGTGAACTCTATTTAAGGCTTTACTTTTCAAAACAACATTCAAATGTTCACAGTGTGATCAAAAATTTCCCTGCCCACCGCTTAATCGCTTTAATTAAATGCGATTTACTCGTGTAATCAAGTCACAGGGTGAAAACATACTGAGTTCAAAGTCACTTTTTGTGCATGAAGTCTTTTTGTTTCTTCTCACCTTTATTATCTCTATAGGCATCTATTATAGAATAATACTACAGAGGTAATTTAAAGCGCACGGTTTTTTCAGTGTTCAGTTTGATAAGTTTGCTCCTGGTTCACTCTCTTATTTTAATAGCTGCATTTCTGACACACACATATATATATATACTGTAAGGAAATGTACTTTCAAAAAGAATAAAAAAAAGTCAAAGAAAAATATTGCAAGTCTTAGGACAGATGATTTTGTACTAAAGAGGAGTAAAGGAGAAGCCAGTAAAGGAAAAACTGCTAGGGATTACAAAAACTAACTTGTTCTAACTTGGTAAGAGAACTAACTTGGGAAATTTCTGTGGTTTAAGAGATTCTAAAACATTTTGGCCTTTAATATTATAGAAAAATAATTGCCTTCTGTGAGGCCTCCATTGTTGATTAACTTCCTGTAAAAGCAAACTGTGGTGTGTTTTATTCAAACAGCATATTTAGTTGTGTATCTTCATCATAATTGCACATGCCATATGGTAAAGGTGTCTCCAATCCTAAAATTTGCAGACATATTGCTGTCCAAATGTTACACGTATTCCATCACAAGATAAAAAAATCTCTCACTCTTGTCAGCATTAGTGGTGTTTTGGAGTGGATTTGCCAGTGTTAGCTACATCTGTCTGCTGTTGTGAAAGTTTCTCTCCATATGTAGATTAATTAAGTGAAAACTCAGATTTGACTTCACTGTCATCTCAACGGTTATGATAAAATAGTGTTAAGAAAGTACTTACAAAGTACAACAAACCGTATATCATGCTTGTCCTAAAATCACAGGCTTTGCAAAATTTTAAATGACTACAAATGCACCTGTGGAAAATGACTGTGGAAAATGGAACAGAATTCATCATCAGCTTTTCCCCACACAGAAATGTCTCTTCATGTTTACGCAGTTGACTCACAAAACATCTCATTTTACATGATTCAATAGCAAACTGTCACCACAGGCAATTTTATTCACAGAAATGTGAAGTTTTTTTTTTCAGGGAAACATTTTAGTTTTGGTTGAAATGCAGAAATGACTCGAAATCAGGTTTGCACTTTTAGGACTGCAGGCTGTGGTGATAAATGACTGATGGTGCAATAAATCCGATAAAATGCAAGGCTTGTTTTACACTCTTCCAAACAAGAAGTGATTTAACTTTAACAATATAAAACTAAAATGAGTTTCCTGGTTACACAATTGCACTTTCTGACCATATAGTATACTGTTATAGAAGGAAATTATTTATAATTGCTCTTTCTGGTCTCACCCAGATGAGGATGAGTCCCCTTTTACAGTAGGTACTCTCAAGGTTTCTTTCTAATATCATCTCCAGCAGCTTTTACTGCGTTACCAGGAAACTTATGTCCTGAATTTTTATACAGTATATACTGTAGGTTTCTAAAGCTGCTTTGTGTACAATTATTAAAAGCTCTATCCAATTAAAATTCATTTGAATTGAATTTATGATTCAAATACAAAGAAAGTTTTTCAAATGCATCTGTAGTTAATCAAATTTCTTGTTAATGAGAAAAAAACAACATAGTAAATCTGACCACGTAATGCTTGCTTTCATAAATATAGCTGTGCATATATTAATAATATATATATATATATATATGTATAATATATATTAATAATAACAGACTAATCCAAGATTCATAGTAGGTTACAATGAATAATATACTTTAAACTGCTACTAAACATGAAAATAAAATAAAGTTTATATTAGAATGCTAACAGGTTTAATTAAGCAATATCATATACAGTTTCTTATCTAATTCCTTTTGTTATTTGTCTCATGACAATGTTATTATAACCAATTCTCTATTTTCTCTGTCCATAGGTAAGCCGGTCTCCTGTTCACAGTGGTCTTGAAAACTATTCTGGAAATGACATTTTGTTGTGTTTTCCTGAACCATCAGCAAAGAGAAGGTAAAAAAAAACTGGTGTTTTATAGTGGATTAAACACCACTTTGTTAAGAGTATGAAAATAGAACTAAGGAACATTTTTTATCCCTAATATCCTATAAATGCACCCAAATGATGCCCTGTGTTACTTTGCACATGTTGCTGCGGCATCTTGATGGAATGGATTTGCGATTTTTTTTTTATTTGTTTCTTTTAACCACATTGTCTTCTTGCGAAGCCTTGGAAAAAAGCGTACACTACAGCCTTCGAACACCCACACCTTTTTAATGGAAAAGTTCCTCTGAGTTGGTGTGATCTACCTTACTTTTCTCTGCAGTATGCATGCACAAGCAGTCATCTGGGTTGCAGAGGTGCCTTTTAGTCAGCCCAGCGGTGTCAGAAATAATAGTGGGTGTATGTGCAAGGAAAAAAAGTGCATCGAGTGCATTTTTTTCTCTTTGGGCCGCGAGCAGAATAATGAAGTACATAGACCATGTTTCCCTTGGGACCCATAATTTTGGTGCGCCCACCTGTCAGCGTCTGATGTGCTTGCTGTCCGCCACAGCAAAGAACACAAATTGTTTTGCTCCGTTCGCGTTGTCAGGACTAATTTGACATTATGCGTACTGCCCTGCCAACTATACCCAGAGTTTGGGGAAGTGTATGCTCTACCTTTTTTTTCATTTGGTAGAAATAACTAGACGGTGCTTGGGAAGATGTTAGGGAAAGGAGGATTATTGAGCAGTAGATGAAATTGTATATTTCCAGACTATTAGAGAACATTATCCTCCCCAAGCCTGAGCTGAAAATAGATAGAAGCTTTTGAGTTAGCTTAACTTGAAAGGGAAGAAGAGGCATGTATTTCTAGCTATTTCTGAGTGAGTTATTGCAATGCAGATCTTGGATTGTAATATAAGCCTAATGGAAGTAATGTCTATTTAGTGCGTACATGTAGCTATACTTAACATTTTCAAATGAGACTGTTCTAGTCTGTTTACTGCGTGTATAACTAGGACACGGTAAATGCATTTGCAGGGCTGGAGCTTTCAGCCATGTTTTAAAGTAACTTTTGCTGTGGGCTATTTTGCTCATTTCTCATTACCTAACTCATATACAGTAATCTCCTACCATTTCCTAAATGGAAAATAATAATCAAATATAATAGGCCTGTTGGTAATGGTAGCCTGGATTAGAATGGTTGCTTAGCATGTCAACAAATCAGCTCCTTCCAAACTGTATGGAGTGCCATTAGAATAATTCAGTATAATTATTCTTTTTAATCACCACAGCAGACACAGTGGCCCAGTATTTTCTCTTGAAAAATAAATAGTGTTTGCCAGGCCAAATATAACCCGACTGCTTTCATGTGCATTGTGAATTTTAAATGTCATGTTCATGTTTTATTGGGATTATGACATTATTATTAAAGATTATTAAGAGTAGACAGCTGGTAGTTTAATGAAGCTATGGTTTCTTGTGGTTCTGAAGAACAGGAGGATGCTGTCTTTTAGTGAATCATTGATTTTGATCCTTAATAGTCTATATATAATACTTTTTATCCAGTAATTAATTAGTAAATTAATTTGTAGTTTCCTGAGCAATCATCTAATCATAAAAAATCAAGCAGTAATGGCAAAATCAAGGCTCAACATTAGTAGCATTAGTAATAAATCAAAAGACAAATATGTGCATTAACAATTGCTAAAGCTTCCCAATACACTAAGATTCAAATTAGAGTATTTTCCACTTTACCAATCACATTTTGACAAAAACAATAATACTCTGGTATTCAAACTACATCACAACTGCACTGTATATCACAACTGCAAATACACATATCTACTATATATTTGTAGACATTGTCTACAAATTCCCACTCCCTTCCACCAGGGAGTCCCTGAGAACATAATTGGCCCTGCTCTTTAATTGGAATAAATGAATGAATAAATCAATTAATTAATGAATTTCTGTCACTCTAGCCAATTACAGTGACTTTAGACAAGCAGAGGTATACTGTATGTTAAGCCACTGACTCCCTATGAATAGCTTTTTGGTTTTATCCAATTAGAAAATAAGTCATGTCAAAGTTCACTGTTTTCCTTTAATCGTATATTTATTTCTAAAGTTGCTAATGGTTACAATTATTTCACTGATTATTATGAGCCTTAGATTATGTTTTTCAAATCTGGGCCAAATCCTTCACAAATTAATTAACAATTGCAGAAATTAAAAGGGTGATTATTGACTACTTCACCAGGGGAGCCATTGAAGAAATTATAAATTATAAAAGCAATTATAAACTATAAAAGCCTAACACCAGTTATAGCACAGGGGTGGTTTATGACTGCAGGTGAGCAACATGTATTGGGATTCAGCTGTTTGCTGAATGAAGTGTATTCATCTTTGCTGTAGCTGTGGCGTCGAGTGTACATAGCTCGAACAAGATGCTCAGTCTTCTCATTATTATGTCCCCAGAGATCACTAGAGACAGAGACAGGTCAGATTCAGGCAAAGACCAAGTGTGTTGATATGACTTTGCCTATGGTGAAGAATGCTTGAAAATTAAAATTCTAACTAAAGATTACTCTGAACGTAGATTTATAAAATACAAAGTTAGGACTGCTTCTGTGTTAACCTTTATAAGGTGTCTATTGTTATTTTTATACTACTATTTTTGTTCTAAACTTCTAATCAAATTGTATGTACAGAAACCCACACACTGCCTATGCACACTTTGCAGGAAAAGGTTATGGTGATGAAACAATAAAACAAATGTGGCATTAGCAGCTATTCAAGCAATTCTTATTTTAAGAGCATGAGACATAGCTAGGTAGTTGTGCTAACTGTTTACTAGCTACTAAGCTATTGTATTCACCATGTATCATGTTTATTAGCAGTGTCTATTCAGATTAGTGTTATAATCCATATTAAAACAATTTAATAATGGTTTGAATCTCAAATCAGCAGTTTAAACACAGCTTTAGTCAGATGGGTTGTGTTTATTAAAGATTTATTCTGAAGTATTAGTGAAGTGAAGATTCTATTAGTGAAGTAAATCTCAATTTTTTTTAATTTATTATAAAAAGTGCACTCATGCAAGCCTAATGCTTTACAATGATCTTTTCGGGCACTGAGTAAAAAACTATTGTGCTTAATAATTTAATGGCCAGCTAGACAATTTGAGAAAAAAAAGAAAATGTTTTGTTCTCTCTCTCTCTCTCTCTCTCTCTCTCTCTCTCTCTCTCTCTCTCTCTCTATCTATCACTCGGACTGTATGGGCACATCATCATTCCTGCATTTTAGTTTTAAGTAAGTTTTAAGAGTACACTTGCCAATATGGTTATATTATGTGAATGGTGACTGTATGTATTCTATAATAATCATATTTACAGCCATCTGTGTGAGGGTTTATTAAATCTGAGTCATTAAATAAAAGCAAGTAATGAATAAATCAATGATATAATTGTGCATGGAGGCCAAGAAAGCCAACCTTGGAACAGCAGAAATGACAAGGATGATCAAATAGAAGCTGGTGTTTTCAGTCTGCATGGTCCATGAGCAAATCTGATGATTGTTAGTCTTTGGCAGAGGAATCACCAAGAGTGCTATGGCTTTCATTTCAGACAGCTTTGAATTACATGTTGTACCAAGCTACAAAGCAAGTGAAAGAGACACTGGTTTTGAGAGGAAAAACAGTGCAAAGTTGCTGATCTGGGCTAAGTTTCCCAAAAGTGTTGCAGAGTTAAAAGCATTTTAAGAGACACTGGAGAGACAGTGTTCAGTATGATGCTCTCTCTGCCATTTAAACAATGATCTGTGTGTTGTGGGAAACTCAGTCACTTCATCTTTCACACTCAGTCCCAGTAAACAGGTATAATTCCTCTATTTTTTCTTGACTAGAAAGTGAGAGGGTGAGCACATGACATATTTTAGGCAGATAAATATTGTAAACACCATTCCCAGAGAGACCTATTAGTTTGACTGATCATAAACAAGCATCTCTGATGTACCTTCCTTCTCTTTCATTTGCCCTTTTATTGTTTACTTTAAATTTCATACACATAATGTATGTGTGGCAGCCAGGAAAACCCTTCAAATGGTGATATACATATAACATTACACACACACACACACACACACACACACACACACACACACACACACACAGAGAGAGAGAGAGAGAGAATAATAAAAAATTGAAATAGTTTTAACCACATGAATAAACAGTGATTTGTTAATTATATTGACAAAAAAAGTGATTTGTTCGTTATATTGGCAAGATTTTGCAGGCTAAATGCTAGACAAAAAGAGTCCATTATTTCCAGCTGAAAAAGTGGTATAATTTTTTTACATTAATACCCTTTATTTGACCTAGAAAATAATGATTTCACCGAAACAATTAATTTTCTCCCAGTATATTTTCTATGTACAGTTCATTTGCTTTTCCATAAGAAAGGTGCATTTGTGTATTTTATAACACGTGTACATGGTCCTGAGCATATAATAGTCCAATATGTAGTGTCCTGGTTCTCTTCATTTATCATGATTGAAGGATTTAAGCTCTGTTTCCACACAGACATAAGTCTATTTTTTAATAAATTGGCATTGTATTGCATATTTGGTTGTGTATAAACCATTTTGGCCAGGCCAGATTTTTTTCCAAATGAATGTGTCAACACCATTAGGTACAGTAGTCTACCAGTATGTGTCCCATCTGCCACTGCAATGGTATTTTCAAACCCATTTCTGTCCAAACAATGCCTTTGCATTTGCCTGCTAAGACATAATGCTAAAACATTGTTTTCTTTATTTTCAAGCAAAGCTCTAAAAGTCTCTGTGAGTCATGCTATTTATGGTGACAGTGTCATGCCTCAAGTTTTTTTTCACAATTTTAAGGTTTGTTTTTTCCCAAAGAACTGATCACTGGTCATTTTAAAAATGGATTTTGAGTTTCACTTTAAAAAGACATTGCTAAAACCCATATGGTGGTTCTAAATGTTGAGTTTCTTGATTGCAGGAAAATGGTTATTAAGGGGTGCGTGTTGGTACCTCAAGAAAAGAACAGCAAATGCATCAACCTACTATTTCAACAACTATTTTGCAGATCTGACAGCACAAAAGTGATGTATTGAACTGCACAATGAGGTCACTCTGAAATCCTTAGATGTGAACGCAAACCTCAAATTATGAGCCCTCAAATACCCCTATTTGGTTCTAGTTGTGGAATCAAGTATTCAGATCGAGTGTGAAAAACACTCAATATCCAATATATTACATTTTATGTCGTTTAATCAACGTCCTTATGCCGAGTTAGTAAGGTCAATTCATGCCACAACCATACAAAAAAGTCCAAATCTAAAGAAAGTCAACTCAAAGGGTGCAGAAGTAGGTTTAGCATGCATATATCAAGTAAATAACCCTTTATATCTTTTTTACCAATTCATTGATGCTAAAGTAGTTTAGTCTTTTGTTTGGTGAATGTTATTGTGGTGACTCAATGCTGTTCATGTTTATGACTCATTCAAAATAATGAATCATTTGTGAATGAAAAATGTCAAGTCTTTTTCAAATTTGTACATATTTTTAAAAAAACTTGCCATTTTAACTCTACTGTAAATATTGAAGAAACCTCTTTTTATTCATGCACATAAAATTATTAAACAGAACTTATTGTTGATTTATAGTTGATGTCAGCTTGATGTCAATGAGCACTGACACACAATTCAGTAGGCAAACCTTCAAATCTTTCATTTACATCCGTTAACAGTATTTTCCTTTGAACAACATTAATCATATTTAGTGTATTTGAACATTTAGTGTATGCAATTTGTATGCCTTATACTTAATTAATTGCATGGCCATGATCACAAAATACCTTTTTCTTGATTCTCCTTGATCACAAAAAATTAGAGCCCAGTGTTCCAGTTTCTCTATGAAGTTTAAGTGATACCAAGGTTCTTTCCTGTTTTGTAGTACTTTCATTGTTTCATGGTCATCTCTCAGTAAGATGTTTGTTCCTATATGATATCAGCTCAAACCTGGGCAAAACACATCACCTTACCCATGTGGGCATTAAGCTTGGACTGGTGTCTCTGCTGAGCCATTGCACATCTCTGTGTGCAGTGATGCACATTTATAGAAATCCACTGCATCTCAGAAAGGAGAAAGTTGGCTGAAAGCCACCAATTTGCTTATTGGCATTAAAGCATATGTCAGCACAGTAAATATGTTACATACAGTTTTTTGCATCTGGGCTATTTTTGTTCATGCCATATGTTAATTAAGTAAACACAGACGCCTGAAGGGACTAAGCAAGATTGCACCATTTATATTCAATTCAGTTTGTTTTATTCTTGTTTAGCAGATAAAATAATAGTGCCGCTATGGCATCTTCTCCCGCAAGGAGGCATGTCTCTTTTTTATTGTGAGAAATAAAAAGTATTCTATTGGGCTTGTATAGTCTAAATAAAGCCTTGTTACATAAAGGTCTAGGAATATAAGAGTTTTTGAAGAAGGGTGTGGGGGTAGAGAGAGGGAGATAGAGAGAGATAGGGAGAGAGAAACTAGACACCCATCATTAGCTATCTAGAAACAGTCCACAAAATGCCAGCTGGCTCTTCCACTGGAACACAGACATTGTTTTCAGTTGACACTCTTCTTAACATGACTGATGCAGCTTTTAGTGTTTTCGGATAGCTGCTTCGTTAAAGTGATCATACATAGTAGCCTGGGTTAGGTAGCACGTTCATGGAATATAATTTGTCTATTCCATATTCCTTGGCTCCATGTTTAAGGTAGAAGCCAAGACTCATGTGGAACAAACTACTGTTTGTATGCCATCATCAAAAGAATAAATTGTTCTTCCAGTAAATGAAGAGAATTTTGTTTAGCTTGAAACCTTCAGAATGTGTACATTGCAGTATATGATATGATATACACTGCTCAAAAAATTAAGGAAATACTTTATCATCACAGTATAACACCAGTATAATTAAATTTCAGGGATATCGATCTGTCTGGGAAGCATAAATGATTGTGTATCAGTTTCACCTGCTTTAGCACAGGTGAAAGTGACAACAGATGATTGCTCTGTTTCTCCTTCCTGACTGATTAGTCTTTAGTTTTTGTTTTAGGGTTCTTGTCACAACTTGAATCATGAGGCAGTATCTGCAACCCACAAGCAGTCCAGCTTCTCCAGGATGGCACATTCATATGTGCCGTTGCCAGATGGTTTGGTGTGTCTCCCAGCAGTTTCAAGAGCATGGAGGAGATACCAAATCTGTTCCTTTGTGCAAAGAGGAACCGGAGAGACACTGCCAATGCCTACAAAATGACCTCCAGCAGGCTACTGGTGTGCACTGGTTTTCTGACAACCTGTCAGTAACAGGCTTCAAGAAGGTGGCATGAGGGCTCGACATCCTCTAGTGGTGCCTGTGCTTAAAGCCCTACACTGTGAAGCTTGATTGGCATTTGCCAGAGAACACCAGAATTAGCAGGTCCTCCACTGGGGCCTCGTTCTCTTCACAGATGAGAGCAGGTTCACACTGAGTACATGTGACAGACGTAAATGAATTTGTCATGGGGAACATAATGCTGCATGCAACATCATCCAGCCTGACCGGTTCAGTCAGTGAAGGTCTAGGAAGGAATGCCCTTAGAGGGTTGAGGGAACAGTACCCTTACTGCTGTTAGGTACCAGGATGAAATTTTCAGAGCCAATTTCAGACCTCAGGTGGCCAGAGTGTGTAGGCAGTTTCTGGATGATGAAGGCACTGATGCCATTGACTGCCACTCATGTTCCAGACCTGTATCCAACTGAAGACTCAAAACTGAGAGTTTTGTATCAGAGCTTCTAAATCCACAATAGCCACACAACAGAATAAAGTAGCACAACAGACTATCTAGGAGCACAATGATGCCCTGATTCAGGTCTGGGAGGAGATCCCCATGAAACCAGCTGCCATCTCATCAGAAGCATGCCCAGATGTTGTCAGGACTGCAAACAGTCACATGGGGGCTATACACACTACTGACTTACATTATGAGTGTGCTGTGATGAAATTCATTTGGGGTAGCGTGTAGTTTTAATTTTTTACTTTAATTTTTGTTGCGATTTTGAATCCAGTCTTTAACAGGTGGATGGTTGGCTTTTATTGACCATTGCAACACTATTTTGTTCTCAACGAATTACACAATGTATATAAGTAAAGATTTTCATCTTGAATATTTTTCATTGTTCATTGAAAGCCAATGTGTGATTGAAGTCATCCCTTAATCAACATTCGTAGTGATGCTAAAATAGCCAATGATCATTCCTGTTTTGAGTTAAAATCTTTATCTTAGATCTATATTTTATATCTTGTGTTTTATATTTGCATGTATATGCTCAGAAAAATGCTAATTTTTATCCTCAGCTACTACTAGGTACAATTCAAGCACTAATATTGGGAGATCCCCATAGTGAATGAGCTTAAACTCATTGAACTTGCTGACTTGCTTGTCTTTCTGTATGTGAGTGGAGTACTGTATGACCAAAAGATTCATTGATTTAAATACTGAGAATCTGTACACGAGATGAGCAAATCTCGGTCATGACCAAAATGATTCACTTTCTCAAGGGGTGCAGAAGTAGAACTGGCATGCATTCAATTGTAAATATGACTCATGCAATTCACAAATTAAAAAAACAAAACAAAACAAAACAACTAAATAAATAAATGAATGTAATCCTACAATAAATCTGTTACATACATAGGTTTTTGTTTAATAATTGATGCTAGCATCAGTTTTTCTTTATTCAGTCCAGTAAATGCAGTTGTTCCTGGACAAAAGGAATGACTTGATGGTGTTCATCTAATTGACTCATTCAAGACTCAAATTCTACATAATTATGAAGCCTTTATTAAACTCATTTTTCAATAGTGAAGAAACCTCTTTTTATTAATGTACAAAAAATCGTGAAACATAACTTTTTTGATTTACAGTTGCACTGATATGCAATGCAATGGCATGCAAATGTTTTTAGATTTATATCTGTTGAGCATATATGCTTTTGAACTAAATTGTTATTATATTGATAAGAAAAACTCAGCTTGGACTAGTTTCCCAATTCCTTATATCCGTAGCATACAACATTTTGAAGAAAGTTGTTGCCCCACAGTTATGTTTTGGTTAAGTAGCATTAACAAGCATAATGTGATTTAATCAACACTGTATTACAGAATGGGTGTTCACAGGACTGCTGCTTGCTTCCGACTGTGTCTAGGTTGTTGGAATTGACTGAAGCGTATGATGCTATATAAGATATTTTAATAGACAGAATCAAAAACAGATATTTTACTGCCTGGTTTAAATCTTACGTGACAGACCATTACCAGTTCCTTTGCTTTAATGGAGATTCTTCAGAGCCTAGAATAACAATATGGCCACCCACAAGGCTCAGTTATAGGCACATTATTATTCCCATACTTTATATACGTTATCTTGGTTTTCTGCACTGCACTAATCCAATTACTGTGGAAACATCATTGTTAACAAAATAATTCACATTATTAATCACATATATCCTCATAATAACTCAACTTCACTGTTCTCCAAACATCAAGCTTGCACATTTAGCATTGACTTTGTGTTCTGGGTTTATTAGTAACTGTGTGCCATGCCACTAAGCATGAGCCCTGTGATCGACATTAATCTCGTAGTCTATAGCTCTGTCGCTCCAGTGGAAACAGCCTTCTTCCAAAGGAGACTGCATATGCCACTATTAGTCCACTTCCCCCTCCAGCACTCATACAAATGAAGCAAGAAGTCTCGACGCCTCCCATCTTGAGCCCTGATCATAACATGTAATGGCTTGGCCAGGTGCTGGAATGGCACTGGCCCTGTCGGACAGGTGGCCATGAGAAGGAGGATGGCTTGGAGCTCCATTAATGAGAGCACTGCCAACTGGATTCCCATCTGCTGGCATGCTAAGTGCTCGGAGCCATTAAAAAGCAGCCTATTCTCACATTCAGTCAGACGAAAAAGGGCTCGGTGACTGGCTTTCTGCTTT
Source organism: Tachysurus vachellii (assembly GCF_030014155.1). Taxonomy (NCBI): domain Eukaryota; kingdom Metazoa; phylum Chordata; class Actinopteri; order Siluriformes; family Bagridae; genus Tachysurus; species Tachysurus vachellii. The sequence continues at coordinate 14,192,418 of NC_083474.1, forward strand.
AGGGCACACAGTGTAGAAGGGCTTGATAAAGGCCAGCATGGCATTAGGGACAGGACCGAGAAGGTGACAGGGTTCCACTCACTCTATAGTCAAAAGATGTCAAGGTTTGAGTTTCCTAAAATCAACTTTAGGAATGAAAATAAAATATTAATATTATTAATATGAATATTATTAATATTAATAATATTAATGAAAACATGCTGTCAGGATTCCAGATGGTAAAATTAAATTAAAATTGTAATGCTTTACATGAAGGCTACCTTAACTAGCATTTTTCCTGCATTCACTAACAGATAGGATTAAATAAATTTAATAATATTAACAAAGAAATAGAATAACATGCCACAACAACAACAACAAAAATATTATATATTATTATATTAAAATATTATTAAAATATTAATGTTTATGAAATGTTTGTAAAGATCTCCATATTTTACTACTGGAACTTCAGCTTCAGTGGAGAATATTGCAGACATGTTACATGTAAACAAGTTGTTGTATAATGCAAATTCTGATATTAATCATTGGCAAGTCAAGTCAAGTCAAGATAAGATAAGATAAGTTAAGATAAGTTAAGAAAAGATAAGATGAGAACAGTGCTACTTTATTTGAAAAAAAAAAGAAAAGAAAAGAGAATTATTTTATATTTTTCAGCCGACCCTGAAGCTCTTCTGGTAGATATTTATTAAAAGCACACTGTTCAAGAAGGAGAATCTTTTCATTTTTTGTTATAAATCCTGCTGTCCGTGTGGGTAAACTGCCTGAATGGATTGCAAGAAATGGATTATAGCTAAGTTATATTTTATATGAGTTGGGTCCAACCAAGCTAGACAGCAGAGCACATCTATTGACCTTGAGTGTGTGTCCCCGCTCCTATATCTTGCTTTGCAGCATATGGCTAGCCTTGCCGTCACTCAATAATTTACTGAAGGATTATAACTGATGACTGCAACCAGGGGTGCACTGAAAAAAGGTTGGGTGTAAAATTGCAATGTGATATTCCTATAGAAAAGTGATAAATCTGACACCCACTATCGAAGGCAACACCTTTGTAGGTGGATTTTATGTTCCAAATCCATTCAATAGGCCATATAAAAAGCATAAATTGTCAATGAACGTCTGAAAAAGAGGCCAAAAAAAAAGTTTTTGCCCTTGTTTAGACTATAGATCTGCTGAGCAGGAGACTCATTGGGCACTGAGAGTAAATTATGAGCTGGAAATTGAGTTATTGGGAATCACCCTGTCAACAGGGGGTTAGTGAAACGTGCAGTTGCCTTGGATTTCCAGGGCCTAGTTAAATGATTGTTGTGAATCTGAACCCACAGGCCATGTGGCATCAGAGAGAGACTGAAGCTGCCAGCAGAGTGTCTCATGACCAGGCTTTTTTTTTAAAAGATGATCTTTCATTTGACTCACTTGCATACTGAACATTTTGTACTCGAAGTGCTGTGTTCAGAAAAAGAGAAACTCTGTTTAACTCACAGGATCCAATAAAATTTAATAAGAAAAAGACCACAGTTCCATTCACAGTAGACTTCTAAAGATGAATACATACAGACTAGCTTTTATCTTCTGTTAGACTCTGGGATTTCTTTTAGCAGTTAATCTATGTGTTAGTTAGCCTGCTTGTAAAGACTTATTCAATAATCAGCTTCTAATAAGTCATGGTGAGATCGGGTGCTTTTTTGGATTCGCTATCGGAGCTGTATTTAGAGTTGAGCCCAATATTAATTGAGAGATTTAATACCAAAATTGTGCAGTTTTGTAATTGGTATTCAGACCTCATCTGCAACCACAGAATGAAGCACTATTTAAAAGATTTATAAAAGAGTGCATCTCAGTTGTACATGATTCCGGAGTGAGGAGTAGTATTAATTCTAGAGGCATTATAATTGTTTGTAACTACAATGTGTCCTGCTCAAATGTATGTTGATACAAACTAGATAGATATATAGATAGATAGATAGATAGATAGATAGATAGATAGATAGATAGATAGATAGATAGATAGATAGACAGACAGACAGACAGATAGATAGATAGATAGATCGATAGATAGATAGATAGATAGATAGATAGATAGATAGATAGATAGATAGATAGATAGATAGATAGATAGATAGACAGATAGACAGATGGATAGATAGATAGATAGATAGATAGATAGATAGATAGATAGATAGATAGATAGATAGACAGACAGACAGATACTGTAGCTAGATAGATAGATAGATAGATAGATAGATAGATAGATAGATAGATAGATGGATAGATGGATAGATAGATAGATAGATAGATAGATAGATAGATGGATAGATAGATAGATAGATAGATAGATAGATAGATAGATAGATAGATGGATAGATGGATAGATAGATAGATAGATAGATAGATAGATAGATAGATAGATAGATAGATAGATAGATAGATAGATAGATAGATAGATAGATAGATAGATAGATAGATAGATATGATAGCGTGGTGGGAATTTCCGATGTTTGTAAGGCCTTGTCTTTCTATGCTTTTCCCTTGTAGCTGTTGTGGCTAGAAACTGTCATTGCAAGCTGTTGTTTTCTTAGATTATGACAAGGGCAGACTGGACTGGAGACGAGTTGTTGGGAATTAGGCATAAACAGCTTCCAATAAACCTTCTAGTAGGCCTTCTAGCAGACCTTGGCAGGTCCAGATTAGCTTGATCAGGAGATGAGCAGGCGGTGATTTTGAGGCAATGATTGATGATGTTTTGTTTTTACATGTCTTCTTTGAATTCAGTCTATAAAATCTTGATGTACTGTAATCAATGATCAGGGCCCTTCCTCTCTCATGCTACACGAGGAGTGTGGAATCCTGCTGCGCAGCTGAACACAATAAATTGTGAAACCTTTTTTACTCTTCCCCGTGCCTACCAGTGTGATACTTTATACTTTAAATCTCTCAAACCTCAAAACTTCCACAACAATAGATAGATAGATAGATAGATAGATAGGTGTAAAATAAGAGGATATGCCATATTAAATTTGAAGTGAATAAAGTGATTAAATATCCATGCAACAATAAACTGTACTAGACTCCTGTTAGATGTTTATTTCAATGCTTGCCATCTTATGATTCATATGGCATCAGAGTTTTTACTTGTTAAAGCAAAGAAGAAAATTATATGTCCATTTTCAGTACATAATTTCTATTTAATTTTTTTGGCTTTAAGTACAAGTTCTTAAGTTTAAAGGCGGTGATTTATTCGCTCCACTGTGACCTCGACACTTGTACTAAAGAAAAAGATCTTAAACGTGGGAAGCGTGAACCACTCATGATTTGCATGATCTGAATGATGAATCCAGAAAATGGACTTCAGATGTACTTAACCTATCACTGAATGCACATAACTTTCCCTGCGTAAATATAACCAATATGGACTATGAATAACTGAGGTTGAGCAAAACTGACTGAGCATTATAAATCTATTCAGTGAAGGTGCAAAAGATTCTTAAGTGTTCATCTGAAATCGTTTAAAGAAGTGTTATTAGCATACATAGAATTTGTGATTGATTGATTTTGGGTTTGTCGTGATCTCCACAAAGAGCTGTAGCACAAAAGAGTGCCAGTTTCTAAAGCTTCATTTTCTTCCATTTTATGCAGAATAACAAATCTATCAAAAAGAAAACAGAAATAATTTCTGTCATATCTGGATTACGCCCAAGTCATTTTGCTTGAAGCCCTTCAGTCTCTAAGGGATCTATCCTGGAAGTCTCGCCATGTGTGCGAGGTCAGCGACGTATGCCAAGGACACATATAAAATGAGTGTGTGCACAGAGGCATGACACATCTAAACATCTGCTAAATGTTCCCTTAGAGGATGGATTGCTGGCAAACAAAGGTGTTTGAGAAAGTGTCAATTTTTCCTTTATACACTTAAGGCTTTAATGAGATTAATTTAGCCAATAAAAACCAAGAAAGTCAAAAAGTGGTCTAGTTAAAGAAGAACAAATTTGTGTAAATGTTCATAACCAGTGTGATGTACATATCTAAATTAATGTGACAGCTGGTAGTTGTGGATAAGAATGTCTGTGTAATGATCAAATGTAAATTATGAGAGAGATGTATTTCATGTGTGATTACAGTGTTACACTACAGCTGCTGTTTGGGAAACACCATCTCTGGGGACGAGCAGTGTGCTGATATTTCTGTTGTCATGAAAAAGAAGAAATCTTTACATTGACTTGACAGCTTATATGTCTCTATTTGGAGTAGACACCGTTTATATAGATATAATTGGCATCTGAGAAATGGCCTGGAAAAAAGCAATTAAACGGCAGTCCAAGAAAAAAATGAAGACAATTTGAAGTGACGGTTTGAATGTTTCATAATTGTATCATTGTAAAATTAGGCTGCACACCTCTATTGGTAAAATTGTTTAGAAATGTGGCCATTATAAAAGGTTTTTATGCTATATTGTATGTTTGCTTAGAGCTTAAAACTGCATTATTTTTATGATATTCATCAATAAATGCTTGATCCTAGTCATTGTTGCAGTGGATCAGGAGAGTATCAGGACACCAGACACAGACACACACATATATACACACACACACACAAACACAAACGTGTGCATACACGATCACCCATACAAGCACGCGCACACACACTCGAACACGCACGCACATACACACACACAAACAAACACACAAAACACACTTATTCACACTTTAGAGAGTCACCTATTTAGAAGTCACCTATCAGCATGTTTTACCAGGAGGTGGAAGGAAACCAAAGAACCTGGAAGAGACACCATGCAAAGCCCTTTATTTTATTATAATTTTTCATTATTTGTTATTTTATTGTTTGTTTGTTTTTTTTATAATCCCCCAATGGTGCTGTGCAATTCAACTCAGTTTTTATAATATATTTAATGCTGAGATACTTGTTTAAACTCAGAGATCTCACTACTGAACCGTCTCATTACTGACTATAGCACTGTTAACATTACCATTATGTGTTGCACACTGATACACAATGTTATATTGTTTACACCTCCTCAAAAGTCTGTGACCTGCTTCATGCCTACTTTCACATATTTCACCATTATGGTGAGGCTTTCTGAACCCCAGGCTTAGGGAACAAAGTATTTGCACTGTAGCAGAGTTTTTGTACTCCTCAAGGTTGCCTAGCTCATTATAAAGACCTTCATGAGTTAAGTCAGCTCTGCTGATAGCAAGAACACTTTGAACTTTTTCAAAACTGTTGAGGACCTGTATTTGGAGGTGGATTGGAAAATATACAATTTGTTAGTGTGAAGAGGAGTGAGGTCATCATCTAGCTGTCATCTACTCATCATTTACACTTATTTTTGGTTAACCATTGATTTACATTTTGTAGTCTCAAGTGCAGTGAAAACTGTGTCAGTCTTTAACAAACAAAATTGAATTTATCTATTTATTTAACATTAAAATGATTTTAATCATTTTTTTGGCTTTTATTGGCTCCAAAAAAATAGTCATTTAATTTAACGCAATCTGTAATTTAAATATAGCTAATTAGTAATATCCGATCATTATTTTTTTAGCTAAAGGTCAGGACACTACTGTTAAACCAGAGTAGAGTAGAGTAGAGTAGAGTAGAATAGAGTAGACTAGTGTCGATTAGCGTAGAGTGGAGTAGTGTAGATTAGAGTAGAGAAGTGCAGAGTAGTGTAGAGTAGAGTAGTGTAGAGTAGTATAGAGTAGAGTGGAGTAGTGTAGAGTAGTGTAGAGTAGGGTAGAGTAGAGTAGAGTAGTGTAGAGTAGTGTAGAGTAGAGTAGAGTAGAGTAGTGTAGAGTAGTGTAGAGTAGAGTAGAGTAGTGTAGAGTAGAGTAGAGTAGAGTAGTGTAGAGTAGTGTAGAGTAGAGTAGAGTAGAGTAGTGTAGAGTAGAGTAGTATAGAGTAGTGTAGTGTAGGGTAGAGTAGTGTAGAGTAGTGTAGAGTAGTGTAGAGTAGAGTAGAGTAGTGTAGAGTAGTGTAGAGTAGAGTAGAGTAGTGTAGAGTAGAGTAGAGTAGTGTAGAGTAGAGTAGTGTAGAGTAGTGTAGAGTAGAGTAGAGTAGTGTAGAGTAGTGTAGAGTAGAGTAGAGTAGAGTAGAGTAGTGTAGAGTAGAGTAGTATAGAGTAGTGTAGTGTAGGGTAGAGTAGTGTAGAGTAGTGTAGAGTAGAGTAGAGTAGTGTAGAGTAGTGTAGAGTAGAGTAGAGTAGTGTAGAGTAGAGTAGAGTAGAGTAGAGTAGAGTAGTGTAGAGTAGTGTAGAGTAGAGTAGAGTAGAGTAGTGTAGAGTAGAGTAGTGTAGAGTAGAGTAGTGTAGTGTAGAGTAGTGTAGAGTAGTGTAGAGTAGAGTAGAGTAGAGTAGTGTAGAGTAGTGTAGAGTAGTGTAGAGTAGAGTAGTGTAGAGTAGAGTAGAGTAGTGTAGAGTAGAGTAGAGTAGTGTAGAGTAGAGTAGTGTAGAGTAGTGTAGTATAGAGTAGAGTAGAGTAGTGTAGTATAGAGTAGTGTAGAGTAGTGTAGTATAGAGTAGAGTAGTGTAGAGTAGAGTAGTATAGAGTAGTGTAGAGTAGTGTAGAGTAGAGTAGTGTAGAGTAGAGTAGAGTAGTGTAGAGTAGAGTAGTGTAGAGTAGAGTAGAGTAGTGTAGAGTAGAGTAGAGTAGTATAGAGTAGAGTAGTGTAGAGTAGAGTAGAGTAGTGTAGAGTAGAGTAGAGTAGAGTAGTATAGAGTAGAGTAGTGTAGAGTAGAGTTGTGTAGAGTAGTATAGAGTAGTGTAGAGTAGAGTAGAGTAGTGTAGAGTAGTGTAGAGTAGAGTAGAGTAGAGTAGAGTAGAGTAGTGTAGAGTAGTGTAGTATAGAGTAGAGTAGTGTAGAGTAGAGTAGTGTAGAGTAGTATAGAGTAGTATAGAGTAGTGTAGAGTAGAGTAGAGTAGAGTAGAGTAGTGTAGAGTAGTGTAGAGTAGTGTAGAGTAGAGTAGTGTAGAGTAGAGTAGAGTAGTGTAGAGTAGAGTAGAGTAGTGTAGAGTAGTGTAGAGTAGAGTAGTGTAGAGTAGTGTAGTATAGAGTAGAGTAGAGTAGTGTAGTATAGAGTAGTGTAGAGTAGTGTAGTATAGAGTAGAGTAGTGTAGAGTAGAGTAGTATAGAGTAGTGTAGAGTAGTGTAGAGTAGAGTAGAGTAGTGTAGAGTAGAGTAGAGTAGTGTAGAGTAGAGTAGTGTAGAGTAGAGTAGAGTAGTGTAGAGTAGAGTAGAGTAGTATAGAGTAGAGTAGTGTAGAGTAGAGTAGAGTAGTGTAGAGTAGAGTAGAGTAGAGTAGTATAGAGTAGAGTAGTGTAGAGTAGAGTTGTGTAGAGTAGTATAGAGTAGTGTAGAGTAGAGTAGTGTAGAGTAGAGTAGTGTAGAGTAGTATAGAGTAGTGTAGAGTAGAGTAGAGTAGAGTAGAGAGTTAATCACTAAGCAGAAATATGGTGTCACAACAGGGACAAGAATTAACAGTTCTCAAGCTTTAACAGTGCAAATTAAGTTCACAATATACCACAAATGAGAAAGAATGAATGATATATACATAGAAATAACTGAGGTTGGTAAGTTCAAAAATTAGTAGTTGTGGTACTCACTCACTCACTCATTTTCTACCGCTTATCCGAACTACCTCGGGTCACGGGGAGCCTGTGCCTATCTCAGGCGTCATCGGGCATCAAGGCAGGATACACCCTGGACGGAGTGCCAACCCATCCCAGGGCAGTAGTTGTGGTAGTGTGTGTAAAAAGTAAATCCATAAATAACTGAAGAGCCAGTGCTTGTCTAAAGAATGTGCAGTGACTCTATTAGAATTGTAGTAAAATTGTTGCCGTATGCAGTTGCAGTTGGGAATGTCAAATCAGTAGATACTGTATGTCCATTGGATAAAGTATCCACTATGTTTCCCGACATTGCTTACTCATTGTAGAGTCAGACAGCAGTGGAAGAATGACTTCTCTTACCTTTCTCTATTACAGCAAACCTGCCTATTAAAGTACTCTTTAATTAGTGATATCAGATGATTATTTTACAATCAAATTAATCATATTGCGGCATTACAATCTATGACTAAACAAATGTTAAGTTTATTTACTTTGAGGTTGAAGAAGCACTACATCATCAAGACATGCTTGAAAACATCGATTATTTATAAGGCGAGCTCATTCGGCAAATCTCAAAAAAAAAGGTTCTGGCTTTGGATGTCCTTTGTAGAAAATGGGAGAAAACTTGTTCTGCTACATCACATTATAAGGCTCAACATATCGTGTGCACTTTGAAAAGGTCAGCGTAAATTGGGTCAAAGTTGAAATTGAGTGAACTTTATATAGTTCTGGGCCAATGCATAAAATCCAGTTGGTGCCTATAGGCTCCATAGAAAAGCAGTGGGTTTAGTGTTTCAAAGCAGTTTTGTCACTGATCATCTGTACTGTAGGTGGCCATGTGTCATCTATACAGTACAAAAACATCCATCTCTTAAAGCTACACTTGACAACCAAAACAACAAATTTTTTTATTTTAGTCAATAAAAGTTCAATAGTAATAGTGTATAAATCATAAAATGGTACAATCCAGATACAAGGCCAGTATACAGTAAATCAAGCCGGTGCAAATGGGGTCAGACAGAGAGGCAGAGTTGTTACTTTGCTTCTTTATTCGATGTTTTATTTTTCTTCTTTCCTTATACCTTGGGGCATTAGATGCATAGCTAGTCATTTCCAGTGCATTCCAGTTTGAAATTCCATTTTTCCTTCACAGCTGTATTTCTTTTCATTTATATGATCTTGGATAACTTTTAAAAAAGGTAAAAGCCATTAAACAGAGTAACTGCCCTATTATTTGATGGCAATTCTGTCTTTATATCTCTTTTTTGACACCAAGAACCTGGCTGTAAAAACAAAAGCCAAGGTGAGACTTTGATTTCTGCCGTCTCGAGCTGTTGACTGTCAAGGTGACTGAGAGCCTGCAGTCTTTATAGCGTCCATTCAGTGCCGGAGCGTGCTGATAGCTGGCTTTTGAACAGGTGGTGGATCTGTGTGGTGCAGCAGGTACGGCTAAAAGCCTTCGAGCTAGAAAGGTCACAGTGTGCATGGATGAGGAACCATTTAGGACACATTCTTCTCGAAGGTCAAAGTGACATGAAACAACTTGAGCCAAGGGATCAGGAAGGAATGGACTGTCTCAAGAGACTGTGTCCTGCCACTGTCTGGGTAGTACTGTGTGTGTGTGTGTATGTGTGTGTGTGCTTTTAAACAAGTTAAAAGAGCTGCTCCATTCACATACACATACACGATCTCGAAGACGGCCACAATTGGCTAGTGTTGCTGTGATTGACAGGCATAAAAAGAACAATGTTCCACCCATACAGAAAGCAAAGTCAACTTCGCTACCTCGGTTCCCAGCCCCGGATGTGGCATTGTCAGGGTTAATGGCATTTTCTGGTGTGACTTACCTGAAAATTTGACATGGCAACTGGCTTTGTAGCTGAGTGTGTTTCTGCTATGTCAGTCATAGAACTAGGTGACATTTCAAACATCAAAACCAAACTTACAGTACTCTAATTTAGGGTCAGAGAAAATATTACATAACTGTCTTTAAATTGCCATGGTCTTACAAAGTCTTTTTTCATAATGTGCTAATGTAAGTCAGCTCAAAGAGCATAATAACCTTTTGCCAACAAAATTCAAAGTTATTTGTTATGTCATGTCACATGTTATGCTAGCCCAACAGCAAAATTAATGGCAACATGGCACTTTATGCATGCTTGTATCAAGCCTTTTTGTTCTAGGCTTTGTTTATCTGTCCTGAATGGCATATGTAGGTGTTATGTATCTCTTCGAACCTGCTGGAATGATTTTACGTGATCATAAGGGTTATACTCCCCCCATGATTGTGTAGGTAATAAGTGATCATATATTTAAAAAGGGGTACATTTCACATATTTAAACTGGAATTGTGTATGTGAATTCAACTGCATATCTGATCACAAAATGAATGTGAACACCATGTGAGAAAATAAAGGCGATTGTGAAAAATGAACATTGTATACAAATGATTCATGTGAAAAGATTTTCTGTAACTGTAACTCATCATGTGTAAACATATTTTTTCATACTTTTACTTAATTTTCACTTTCTATTGTGACACTACAATGAGCATCAATCCGGAAGTGCCCCGCTGACACCTTCTAACTAACCTCATCTACAATGAGATAAAGAAAGCTTAATTGTAATTTAAACCTAAATTAATTCCCAAACGTGTAATATTGTACAAATCTCTTTTACTTGTCTTAATCTCCTTGAAGTATTTTATCAGGCCTTACTAGTGCACAGTTAAGACCAAGACTATTTTAATTATGTCAGAGATTTATTATTGTTTTGTGTAGCTGTTCTTGATTAAGATCAATTACGTTTTGTTATCACAGAGGCAACTATTTGGAAATCATTAGCTCTGTAGTCATCTCCTTATTAAATCCTTCTCAGGTAAGGTTTTTAATTAAGCAGACTGTCATGTGCTTGTACACAGCTCTATGGGGAATGGTAAAATACCTCTCTTCTCTAATTTATTTCGCTCTGCATGTCAAAGGGATGCTTTATGTGTGTACAGGCACACGATCACTAATGTCGTTTCTGTTGTCAGCATAAGTCTGGGCCGAGCGGGAGGTGTTGTGTTGACAGGTTGTCTTTCCTCCAAGGAGATGTCAGATAAGGACAGCAGAAGGTTGAATCCTCCATCACTATTACCCCTCTGTCTTGCTGTCCCTCATCAGCATGCAAAGGGACAAGACGCTTAATGTCAAAGTAATTTTCTCTACTCTAGCTGCATACTGAGTAATGTGGTCTTTCTGGGTAATGAAGGTATTTGGGCTGCTGGCAGGACAATGTTGAGGACTAAAATGCTGCATGTGGGAATAGTTGTGCTTTCCTTTTGTAGATTTTAAGTTTACAGTTTAGGTCTAAATGGCAGCCAAGTGGAAAGCTGGTGATGAATTTTAGCAACTTAAGAAATAAAACACATTCTGAAGTGTTTTATTTCTCTTATACTACAGTAACTTGGCAATGATTACAGTTTTAAATTTAATAATGAGTGAAACATTATAGGGGGGCACGGTGACTTAGTGGTTAGCACGTTCGCCTCACACCTCCAGGGTTGGGGGTTCGATTCCCGCCTCCGCCTTGTGTGTGTGGAGTTTGCATTTTCTCCCCGTGCCTCGGGGGTTTCCTCCGGGTACTCCGGTTTCCTCCCCGGTCCAAAGACATGCATGGTACGTTGATTGCCATCTCTGGAAAATTGTCCGTAGTGTGTGAGTGCGTGAGTGAATGAGACTATGTGTGTGTGTGCCCTGCGATGGGTTGGCACTCCGTCCAGGGTGTATCCTGCCTTGATGCCCAGTGACACCTGAGACAGACACAGGCTCCCCGTGACCCGAGGTAGTTCGGATAAGCGGTATAAAATGAGTGAATGAATGAATGAATGAAACATTATACTTTAAACTTTAATTTTGAACACTGTTATAATGTGAAATAAATATTTCTTTACTGAAAACAATATATTAATGATTATTTTTATTTTTTTTAACTTATACCTTTTATATTGCTCATTTGAAATAATGGCAGGTTAATAAGCACCAAATAAATTGCAGCTGTGATTTTGAGCCGCTGTTATAGAAAGTTACTAAAAATCTTTTGACCAGAGAGATTTGAGAAATCTGGAATTATGTGCTATGAGCCTTGATAAAGTTTTCTAGCTTTATCATAAATGAAATGGTCTCATCTTGGTCCTGCTTGTGGCAAAGCAACGTTTCATTTGGTATCTCGAGTTACACAAGAAGTAGAACTGATTATAACCAAGAAGTATAACCATTCTGTGCCAGAATCAGAATCAAGATGCAACATTGGCATGATGAAGAATGTTAACTCAGAGAAAGGAATAGCAAAGAAACTAGCAAAGATATTTGAATATATTATGAATATATATAAATTATTAGTCCATTCTCTACCTGCTTGGCTTTGATTCACACCTAAACATCAAGTACACAGTAAATAAATAATCTCTGTCCTACTGTTCTAATCACCAATATTGCATAGTTGCACATATATATATATAGTCTATCTCCTTTTAGGAACATGTTCCTTGTTTAGTTTTTGGGGTAAATACACATTCTAATTACAGCTTATTCTGGTTACAGCCACAAACTTATTTGGTTTGACATTTACCAAGATCTTATTGTATTCCCAAAAGTCACTTTCAAATCTTTCCTTAGTGCAGAGAAATAAAAAGAGAAAGAAATGAAATACAGCATGATAACATGCAATTTTCCTCTTTATTGTATTTCCCCTTTTCTCTTTTTAATTTCTTCACTCAGTGTGTACTTAGGTGTAATTTCTTTAAAATACTATACAATTTTCTCCTCTGGAGTCCACAAAAGAGTCACGGAGGTATTGTACAAATGTGCGATTGACCTTTCGACGTGATTTTTATATTCAGCGTCAAATACAGTACGATTGGGCATTGTACTCGGATTTATTTTTACAGCTCTGTGCTCTTACAGTAAGTTTTAACATTGTTCCTGCATAAAGCAGAAAACAAAACAAAAAAACCTCTACAAGAATATAGTGTTAAGTGTCCCCATGAGGAAGTCTGAAGTGTTTATGTGGGGTTTCTTATTGTGTGCATTGTGTTCAGTTGTCACTGTAATTGGCCTGTGGCACTTCCCATTGCATACAGCTCATGATTCATCAATAATCCAGAGGTGATAAAATATTAATGCTAAGGTGAGCACAGGTGAAGGAAACAGCATGGAGGTGACAGTGGGCAGAACGTCACCTCTCACAGTGCTGGATGATGAGGGTAGAGGGCACGTTTGCCTATATATTATTCATTTAATGGGCATCTTCAATCACATTAAGCCAAACTGGTTAACAGGAAAAAAATATCTAATGGGGAATATGGAGGTAGCATATGTATATTTCATCTATTTTTCTCTTTTGAATATAATACATATTCTGAAAATATCTCAGAGTGAATCTCTGCTTGCTTCTGAAGTTTATTTATTTGAATAATTAACACCATAAAATGTGCATCAGTCTGTGTATCTGCTTATATCTATTTATTTACAGTTTGCATTCCCTTAGGGCAGAACGAGGAAGAGAAATTTATAGCAAGTAGACATTTAGTGTTAGGATTTCACAGATCATTATCAAGTAGCAAAAATAGCTGGATAGCTCATAATAGCTGAATAATTATTTCAGATGCTCCTACTTATTACTTGTAGTAACATACTACACTACAGTATGTGGCCAAAGGTTCCTGACCACCAGACCATCATATTTATATGTGCTTGTTGAACATTCAATTCTAAATTTAGTCCTCCTTTCCTATTTTAATATTCTCCACTCTTCTGAAGGTTTTCCACTAGATTTTGAAGCGTGTCTGTAAGGAATTGTGTTCATTCAACCACAAGAGCATTAAGGAGGCCAGGCACTGATGAAGATGGCCTGGCGTGGGTTTGACACTACACTTCATCCAACACAAAGGCGTTCAGTGGGGTTGAGGTCAGGGCTCTGTGCAGGACACTCAAGTTCTTTCACTCCAGACTTGGCAAACTATGTTTTTGTTGACTTTGATTTGTGCACAGGGGCATTGTCATGCTGGAACAGGTCTTGGTCCCTTAGTTCCAGTAAAGTGAAATTGCAATGATACAAGATATATAAATAAACCCAATACAATTGTGTGCTTCCGACTTTGTGGCAACGGTTAGGGGGAAAACCCATATATGGCTCTGATACTCAGGTATCTACATACTTTTGACAATATAGTGTAAATAAATAGATAAATAATCAATCAATCAGTTAATCAATGCCTACTTTAACCGACATAACATTCAATCTCTAACATGAAAATCATATTAATTAACATGTTTACAGTACCAAGGCTGAAGATTTCCAATATTTTCTCTGATAACTCTGCCCTCTAACATGTGTCATAATTATCCTTGTGGTTTTTAGCTATATAATCATGCTTCAACTGAACTACAGTAAACCTTTAGGTAAATGTATTCAAACATATGCAATCTGGGTTCATCAGAGAAACTGTGGGTAAATTAATATCAAGCAGAATGCAGGTTGACCTAAAATGCAAAAGAAGTCTCATGTCTTTTCATGCATACCTCAGCTCTTTCTAATTATCAGCACTGAGCGTCAGTGCTCTTTTAAAGGGCACTGAGAGGACAAGCACACTGCTTATTCCATAAACATGGTCTGGAAGTTTATTGTAAAGCATTTTCAAGAAAAGGGGATAGTGGAATTATGAACAGAGGATGATGAGTTGCTCTTGGACAAGGGGTCAGTTGAAGACAATATACCACAGGGGATGGAACTGTTTGGCAGGGTGAGGGAGATGGGCCCTGATCTTGTGCGGTGGAGGACAAAGCCTTTTTTCTCATGGTTGGTTAGACTAATCACCACAGGGACCTGCCCCCCACAGGCAGGTTTCAGAACAGGATAGAAAGAGAGAGACATAGATCTGAGTGTGCCATGGAGCATTGGAGGCTAAGGACCTTCCAGGACTGCAGCCTAATTGCCATTCTCCTCTCAAAGCATACCGTTTTAATGCATTTTTAAGGACGGGCAGGCATGGAGGACATTCATCATACCGCTGAGCATATAATAGAAGCCTTCCAGAGATAAACTCTGTATGTTAGTTATGCCTTGATTACTGGTGCACTGAGGGATGGATATTGGGAAGTACTAACACTGAAGCATTATTTACATTAATATTATTCTAATAGTGACCAATCCAACATCGGTTAAAACTTTATTTAAGACCGGTATTCACAGTGCTATGCGACATTAACCTACATAATGGTTTAAAAATGCTTATCCCATCATAATATTTCAAAATACAAACACACTTAAATATACAGTAAGTCTAATAATAATCTTGAATCTTTGTATAAATCTTTTTGTATAATGTTTACTTTTTTGTACTTTTTGCAATATTTCTTGTGTTCAGTAAAGCTGCTTTGAGACAATATCCATTGTTTAGATGACATAAAATATTAATTAATTTCAATTTCTTGTAACAACTGGATAATTAGGTTAGTGATTAAGTTTGAAATTTAGTGTGCCACTGCAGCATAATATATTTTTTGCATATCTGTTACATGTAATGTTTTCAATAAGCCAATAAGAAAAGTGAGATTCGTTAGTTGTGTATATTGTCTCTGACCCTAAAATACAGTGAGTTTGGTTTTGATGTTTGTCATGCTGTGTCATGATCATTAAGTGACAAACCACATTACATTATAGAACAGAAGTTGTCTTAGACCAGCAAAACCTATACGGTATTTCATTCTGATATAATGCCAGCTTGGGTGTCAGGATCCAAAATGGTGTCCAGGTTCTCCTGTTTGATTTTAAACAGGTTCCAAATGTTCTTACTGTCTATTTGTTTTCTCTGTGTGTCTGGTTTCTTCCCACCTCTTTTAAACATGCTGAAAGGTGGACTAAAATCTAATTTCCCTTTACATCATTTGGCAGACGCCCTTATCCAGAGGGACTTACAATATCTGATATTTATACAACTGAGCAAGTGATGGTTAAAGGCTTTGCTCAGGGGCTCAAAAGTGGCAGCTTGGTGGACTTGGGATCGAACTCACAACCTTCTGATTGGTAGCCCAACACCTTAACCACTAGGCTACCACACGCCCCTTTATACATTAATGTGTATGTGAATCAGCATGTGAATCTGTGTTTGGTGCCCTGTGATGGCCTGCATCCCAGCCAGACTGTATTCTTTGGTTCATAGGATAGATCCTGGGATAGGCTCCAGATCGACTAACCAGGATAAATTACTTTCTGGGGATGAATGAATGAAGTAATGTATTATATCATTGTAATAACAGCTGACATTTTGGATTAAGCCATATATATATATATGTTTATGCATATAGGTTTGAATTAATTATCAAATGCTTAAGCTGTTGTCATGTAGCCTCATTAATGCTATCGTTAACATTATCCTTATCGTTAAGTAAAGCTATTTGGATAAAAAATCTTCTATGGTATATTATGATAAGTCTTTATTTAGTCACACATAGCAAAAAATAACAGAAACCATCTTTATGCAAAACAAATACAATTCGATTAAAAGCATGCTGAGACCCTTTGTTATTCTTCTCAGGAATTGGCAAGCATTTTATGCCCACAGCAAGGCGAATCTTATCATGGAGTCTGACTATGTCAACACTGTTTCATTCCAACATCTCGCATGGAGTCATAGATTAATAACCTAAATGTAAAAGGGAACATGGGAAGGGCATAGGTACAGGAGAGATTAACGAGTGTCAAAAACAATGAATCTTTAAACGGTATGCCAGTGCCTTTCTCACAGCAGACTGAGTAATGTGAGCTTCGTAGCCCTTTAGGCTCTGATCCAGTCTATTGTCTAAAGATATTAGTCCTTCAAATCCTTAGCAGGAAGGCGTCATATTGATGATCTACCCTTTATAGCAGTATAGTATTATAGTGTTATATCATTCTCCTGTTACTTTTAGAAAATATGTCATGTCAAAAAATCTTTGTGTAAAGTAGATAATGCTTTTATAATTAGCAAAGCTCTGCCTAATGCATATCTTCTTCATGCTTAGTTCTTGAAGTATGTGGGAAGTAAGAAATTCCTAGGAACTATGATAAAAGGCCCTATTGTGCTATTCTTTTGTCACATTTCAGCATGATGCTAACTTCAGTGTCATTTCATTCTTTAGGCTCACTTCATCCTTTGATGTTCCCTGTTCATGCTGACTCTGAAAGGTTGAACTTAATTATTCAGCAAGCTTTGCAAAGAATTCTATGCAGATGGCACATGCTGTAAAATATCACCATTATGCTCCTCATCACCAAGTATATATGGCAGAAATGCATGCAAAACAGAAGGCCTGGCATAATGAAAGGACAAGACATATGCATTCAAGTGCAAGCTCTTTTCAGAGTGCCTGACAGAAAGAAGAACACAATGTCAAGGAATACCACTTAAATGTAAACAGGGCTAGATTGAAGGAATGTATGTGTAGAACAGCATATTCTGCTTTAACAATCTGCCTGACTATGTCTCTCTCTCTCTCTCTCTCTCTCTCTCTCTCTCTCTCTCTCTCTCTCTCTCTCTTTCCCTCCCTTACTCTATCTCTTTTTTTTCAGAGGCAGCAACAAAAAACAAAGCGAAAGGTGAGTTGTCTTCTGTGTCTTTGCCGCCTGATGATTTATGTTGAACACAGCTCCCAATAAACTATGCTCCAATCACGCGCTTCTTATCTCCCAAAGGAGCTCAGGTGCATTTACATAGCATCTGTCGGATGGAAAGCAAACCAGGGATGTTTGATAAATTGACCCAAGGACAAGCCTTTATGAACCGTTACAGTCATTTAGAACTAACCCAATGGTGATCACTGTTAGGAGAATGTGCACATTGTTTCAAATTTAAAATCAATGTGAAAGCCAATAGATGGGATTGAAACCATTTTCATTGTAGAACTATTTGGATAGTCCTTCTTTATAGACTCTGCAAATCTTCTTTAGTATGTCTGGAACCAGTTTATCACATGGGTCTCAGCAAAATGCAAAAGGTTTATGTGTGATGGTGTTGTGTAGACAGTTGAAACAGGGGTAGAAAATATCTTGCTTGGACACCAGTGACAAGCAGATTTTATGTCTGGACTATTCATTTTTATTCATAGTAGCATGACACATAATGCACCTCAAGCTACAGGTGCTTTTTTAAAACTATATCAGGAACATGGGGGGAAAAAAATCAGTGCAATATAAAGAGAGAAAGTGAAAGTGCTTGCGAGACTAGAATAACGGATAGCCATATAACCCTCACAGCCAAGGACTTTTGTCAAGGTTGCATAAACAATGTGCTTCATTAGATGTTTTGCTAGAATGATTATGTACTCATTTGTTTCCCTTAAGAATTAATGCATTTAACTATCAAATTATCTCATCATACAGTATGTTATTAAATAACATTAGCTACCATTTTTAGCCTAGTTAACATCTAGGCAACCAAAACATAAGGCTAGGTAGTACACTGGTGCTTGCTTAGGGTGCTAACTAATCTTCTTAATAATTTATGGTTTGTCCATTCCTGGTTCATGGCATGATGTTGATGGATAGAGAATTTCTGTTGATATGCTTTTAAAGATGTTTCATAACCATCTATGGTCAAGCTTCTTGATTGTTTCTTGTCTTTAAAGTGGACTGTCCAAATAAAATATTTTAAAGACCTTTTGCATGTAGTTAACTGTTTAATTAACTGCATTCATTCAGGAACCAATGCCTTTAGTTTTCACATCATAGCATACTTTCTGATCTAAATTCAAGGATTATGATTTGGGTAATCTTCGATACATAATAAAACCAGAGTGCTCATTTAACTCAAAGAGCATCCACTGTGCTGTGCTTTAAACAATTCCAATCCAAGACACACCATTCACTGGGAGCTTTAATTCCCAGAATTTCCAAACTGAAATCCACACCCATGTCTCCGTCTCTGCCAACTACAGCTATTCCAATTCCCCTGCATTCTCACCTATAGCTCTTTTAGCATTAAGCTATTGTGTTCTAGTGTCTGTTTGTATGAATGTTGCTTAACAAATCCAAGATAAGATGATGTCTATCAGATTTACTAATTCATCAACTCAAACAAGCTAATTTAGTTTTTGTTTTTTTTCCAGAGAAATCCAGAAAATCCTTGTGAGATTCACACTATTTTATTTTGCTGCTCAATTTGCCATTTAGAATTCATGATAATACAGTAATATTAGGTGTACAGTAGTTCAGCGGATCAGTTAATAAAAGCTATATACATATATTTTAATACATGTGCACTAGTCTACCCCAATCTATTATGTGGGGTGGGTGTTCATCTCAATATACAGTATCTCACATCCCCATGTTAACTGTTTAATTAAAATGTCTATCAATAGACATAATTCTTCAAATCTCCATGGAGCTATGAACTCTATTTAACCTGTAAGTTGCTTCTTCAAATCACAGGTTTTTTCTTTAGGTAAGACATCAAATAACAACCAGGCAAAACCTGGCAAACTTGAGGATTGTTGTGATCATGCAGAAATACTTCAAAACATTTAATCTTGTTCATAGTGAAACAGAGCCCATTATTTGGGCCCATTCAAACAGAGCCCATTCAATTATATATATTACAATATATAAAAATTTTATACAATTATATATATATATACTTATATATTTATATATATATATATATATATATATATATATATATATATATATATATATATATATATATATATATATATATATATATTTATACGTATATATATATATATATATATATATTTGTATTAAATGTTCCTGAGTACCTGATTAGAACTCAAGATCACAGTGTGTTTTGTTTGTGAATCAATCCCTGTTTTGAATAGACCGATTAAAAAAGCATTTAAAATATGTGTATAGTCGTCTAAAAATGTTGTTAATGTCCGCAGCAATATATCTTTCACTGCCATACTAGCACTTTAATTAAAATGTCTGTTGATAAGTTGTGAAGACTTTTGAATTTAGCTGCTTGTTCAAATCACAGACAGTTTTGCTTTAGATGGAAGAACAATTATTCAATTTAAAGGCAGAGTAGTAATTGAATGACCTCGATTTAGTGAGGCTACATCCACATTACAAGCTTTTTGGAGAAATTCCAGTTTTTTGTTCAGATTAGCTCTGTCTGGCATATTGGTGTATATCCGTAACCCATATCTGTCTTTATTGTGAATGCATCTGTCCCTGCAATGCCCAGTGTGTGAACATGTTTTGGGCAATTGTTTCAAATCGTGGCTTTTTTCCAGTTTAGCTTGAATCGATTTCCAAAATAAACAATTAAATCATCTTTCTACTAAAATATTTACTTTTGTTGTTGTCCTCCATTATAGGATGATTTTGATGATAGTGAAGTGTTGAGAAAAAGCCATGGAATTCTGATCTGACAAAACTCATTCATACATGTCATTTTTTATATTTGATATACAATATCTCTAGAACCATATAAAAAAGTAGGTAGAAAAAAAATCACAGAAAATCACTGTGTCACAGAAAATCAGATTAGTGGTGCTTCAACTTGGCAGTGTAAGCATAGCCTAATTGTGACATATATTTAGTAAAAAAAATAAATAAAATCAGGCACTTTTTCATTTCTAACCAAGCTCTGAGTCTAATCTTGTCTACTCCTGCTCCTGGCAAGTTTGTGTTTACTTCTACATTAAAAAGAATGGGACTGTCTGGATTTGTCATTGGATTTGTCATGGATTTACCTTGATTTCCTTTTTTTTTAATCTCATTTGCATTCATATTTGGTATGTACTCATCTATAGTTTTTCAGCCTCCTGCCTGTTTTTTATTTCTTTGCTCACTGAAAAATCACCATTTTCAAAACATTTTTGTGTTAGTTATAATCTGTGTACAGCATGTTTCTATTAATCTGGCTCGAGCATGAAAGTCCCCAAATGATTATTTAAGAGTAAAAGTATTACTAGCGGTTTTTCAGTCTTGACTCATCTGTGTAATGGGAGAAAACAGTGGACATTTTGAATGAAGATCTCTACACTCTGTGTTCATGTATTTCCCTACTGCTTTCAGCAAATTGCACCTCATACTCCTCTAGGGATATGAAAGGAGTTGTGCTGATAAGTTGAGTGAAATTGAGCACAGCAGCAGGTCATCCCCAGCAATACAACAAAGGCTCTTTTAGCCGCTTGAATTTTGTGGTTGCATGAATAATATATCCATGTTTTCAGGCCTATATTGAGCGGATTTCTTTGAATGAGTCACTGCTTAGATGCCGAGATGAACGAACCTAGAGCTAATATATTTTATTCTATATTTAATTTGGCATCATTTCTAATTGCTGTAAGATTCATTAATTTCACAAGTATGTCTGCATGTTTTTAAGATGCAGCTTTAATTTGTCTTTCCGAGGTTCCTTCTCATCCCTACTGCTAAAGTAAAGCTATATTTCGAAATCTATATGATGAAGCCTATCCTACTGGGCTTTCCATTTCATGATGGAATATTGCTAGCACATGCATCTCAGTACCTCTAGGCAGTAAACAATCAAAGTTATAAATAACTTACAGGCAGAAGACAGACTCTATTATCGTTGTTTGTTCATACACTGGCCTAGAAGAATGTTCTATGAAAAAAACTCATATTCCAGGTAATGGGGAGAACAGACTAGAGATTAGTGATAAAGAGAATGAACCAATTTTGTCTTCTAAAATCCAATGAGGATTTTTGATTGAAAAGTGAGATATGTATATGTTCACATTTGCCTAGGTTGATATGCAGCACGAGACACAACATGTGCCCTTCTTTCACAGTAATTTCACATGAGAGTTTGTGTGAAGGCTGCCTGCTTTAACTCGTCTTAAAAGGCTTTTAGCAGTGGCCGAAACGGTACTTTTGGGAAATGTGTCTGGGTCTGTCTCCATGTTAAAGGGGTGTCTAAAGTGCTTTTAAACCACTGAGCTATTACAATTCAGCTGTGTGTCATTGCCGTGTCTGTGCCCTTCTCTTTAAAGGAGAGAGAAAAGCACTCAAGGGCTTTATTCTTAGAGGCGGGAAATTCATTCCCTGTTCCGCTGACTCGTACCACCCATGGTGATAATTTAGCAAGGAGGATAGTGCACAGCCTTTGCATTAATAGGGGCATTTGTGTGTCTCTAGCGCTGGATTTTATGTGTACATATTTCATATAACAGAATCCGGTTATTCTTTACTAAGCAACTTCCAATTCTGAATATCATGTGGCAAAAAAAAACATGTAAAATATATTTTTGATTAATGGCTTAACCAATAAATGATAGTACAGATTCTCACTAATAATATGTAATCATTTTTTTTAATTTACAGATTGTATACATGGTTCACATATAAGTTTGCCCTCTGTCTAAGGAAAATATAATTAATCAAAAATTAATTCATAGGTAAGGTTGATTTCTGGTTAAAATAAGATGCTTTTGCACTCTTCAGCACTGTCAACCTGAGATAAATCAAACACTTTCTTGACAAGTCATTAACTAAGATTGATTTATTCTACAGTAGTCATAAGCAACAGTAATGGAGTCTTGGCTCTTATATAATTACCTATGGATTTTCTCATATCTGCCCAAATTGAATTTCAAACAGCTGTCACAAAGTGGGAGAGAGTAAACAGAAAAGCACTATTTTATTACGTGTGAAGTGTTTATCTCTAAGTTATGATCTTATTGTGGGATCCTGCTATTAAAGCTGAACGAGCTATGATCACATACAAAATCCATCTTAGCTGCAATTTCCTGTGAAAGCTAGAAAGGCCACACTGATAGAAGAACAATATTGTGTCCATCACCACTCACATGCGAATAAAGGAACACATAAAATACATAAAGCCTTAAAGATATTAGATTTTGACATGCAGTCACTCATTATTTGACTGTAAATTTGTTGCTACCCTAATATTAAATCTTTTTTTAAATCTTCATATGAAATTCAGACTGAAATACATGACTAGTTCAATCTTTGTTCAGTGTCCTTCACATAATGTTCAGTATTTTGTATTTCATAATGTAAGCAGCTCCAGGTGGTTTGCTTTATCTTCCAGTTTTGAAACTGTGCTAATAAATAGATGTCAAAGCCATCCATTTTTAAGAGCCGAGGGAGTAAAATTGACTAATCTCAAGGTGTGAGGGATTGCATACTCTCTCTCATGTGCAATTACAGTGACACTAGCCAATCATGGTATATATCATATATCAGTGGTATATATGTGGAAGAGGGCTGACAGTGTTACACTGCTCTGTTACGCAGCATGAGCAGTAGCTTGAAGAGGTTCATTGGTTAACCTTCAGGCCTCCTGTGGGTAGCTATCTCGTGATAGGGGAGAGGTGGCTGGTGAGTGAAAATTGGCAGGTGACGAGATAGGTGAGAAAATGGGGAAATGGAAAGGTGTGTGAACAGAAGTGAGATATCCACCTTCTGTGAAGCCCCACTGTAATCTAGCTAGCCAAACAACTTGTGGAGGCTTGTATCATTTATAGCCTGAATAGCATGTTGTGTGTTTTGAGGTAGCTGGACCTTTTTTTATTTTTAAATAAAAATAATGATAAATATAAAGATTGTGAAAGAACAATTTGAGGAAAAGTAGGGATGAAAACTATATACAGTAAGAAGTGTGTTACTGGTTACAAATGTTCACTACTTAAATATTTGTAATGATGAGCTGGTTGAACTAGGCAGTATATTGGTACTGAGTTCACAAACAGAACTGAAGTTCTGGTCTATAAAGATGGTGTGGGTTTACTCTGGGTTATTTAGTCTCCTCCCACCTCACAGGTTTCCTCTGGGTTCTTTGGTCTCCTCCCACCTCCCTGGTTTCTTCTGGGATCTTTGGTCTTCTTCCATCTCACAGGTTTCCTCTGGGTTCTTTGGTCTCTTTCCACCTCCCAGGTTTCTTCTGGGTTCTTTGGTTTCCTCCCACCTCCCAGGTTTCCTCTGGGTTCTTTGGTCTCCTCCCACCTCCCAGATTTCCTCTGGGTTATTTGGTTTCCTCCCACCTCCCAGGTTTCCTCTGGGTTCTTTGGTCTCTTTCCACCTCCCAGGTTTCTTCTGGGTTCTTTGGTCTCCTCCCACCTCCCAGGTTTCCTCTGGGTTATTTGGTCTCCTCCCACCTCCCAGATTTCCTCTGGGTTATTTGGTCTCCTCCCACCTCCCAGATTTCCTCTGGGTTATTTGGTCTCCTCCCACATCCCATATTTCCTCTGGGTTCTTTGGTCTCTTTCCACCTCCCAGGTTTCTTCTGGGTTCTTTGGTCTCCTCCCACCTCCCAGATTTCCCCAGGATAGCTAAAATAGACCGCATTTATTAACTTAAAAAACACAAACCAGGACACTGTCAAGACAAGACGTAACAAAAGACGACATAGGACGACGACAACGACAACAACAACAAGGATTCCACGCTGCCATAGGCAACGCGGCACGGTTATATACACATGACAATTAAACACATGACAATGAGGAACAGGTGTGCCGAGGCGTTTAGGAAGAGACAAGGGCAGGGCAGACACGTGACATAGAAACAAAAGCACGTGGCCAAAGTCCGGGCTGAGTCCGGACACCTCTCTGGTTTCCTCTGGGATCTTTGGTCACCTCCCACCCCCCCAACATGATCCACACTTGCACTTCAACCCTTGACCAGGACAAAGGTTTTTTTATTGAAGATGAATGAATGAATGAATGAATGAATGAATGAATGAATGAATGAATGATTTTTTTATAGTACTTTAGTTAAATATAAAATTGTAAAAAGGAAATGTTATGCTTTACTACTCATGTTTGCTAATAAAACATAGCACGATGTTGCCATTAACATTATTAGTCAAGCAATTCATTCTAGACAAATGAAAATACCAGTTATTAACAGGCATCGATTTTAGCTGTCTAACTTTAATCAGATCAAGGCAAACAAATCAGGTGTGACAAGTGCCTAAACAACATGTATACACTGCTACATTTTTAATAATGACAGCCCACAAACTTGAACGGAATTTAATTTCCATTTATATATTTACAGTTACATGACTCAATACATGTAATGACATTTTCTCTGATTACTTATTGATCATATTTCTCAGAAATCACATCTCTTGGAATATACTCTAGTGAGTCACAAGCAATGCTGATTTGATTTTTTAAAATTGCACCAGATAAGCCACAATATCCATTTTATAACTGGGAGGCAAAAGTCATACAGTTATACTACAGAGAAAACCAAATACCAGAAAATTAGCCACAGGGAAAAATTCTACTTGAAGCAGTAACTGTGCAATCACAGATTATTCAAAATTAAGTCTATCTTTGAGAAAAATCTTTGCCATTAGATCAAGTAATTTCAGATTTCTTTGCCATTCACTGTTCTTAATTCACATGAGAATTTACTGATGCGAGCTGAGATTTGTTTAAATCTCTCCTGGTGAAACTTAAAATGAGAAAGGAACACAGTTTTAATTACATTCTAATGAAGACGCCTTGCTCGTAAAAAAAAAAAAATGCTGCTAAAGCTCCATTACGAGACTAGATAGCCTTATGGTTGTTTTAGATGGGTTTTCTAATTTAGCTAGAAATTTGCAATTGTCTGCGTAAGTGACCTGAAAAATTACAGCGTCGAAGCATCCCTAGGGAGAGCACTAGCCCTGATCGTCCCACTCTGGGGCTTGTGCTAAGAGAAGCCTCCAGTCCTAATTAAATATAACACGTCTGTAGCCATGCTGTAAGACTTGCTCCCCAAACATGTTGGCAAATAGGCCACACATAGTCAGCCAATTAATTAAAAAGTGTCATGTCGCTGCATTTGCAGTGATTAATAATTAGGTCAGCTTTGCGCTCTGGTCGGTGGGCTATTCTGTCTCTTCATTTTTTCTTCCTTTACGACAGGGGAATTTGTATTAGGCCTTTATATAGGGCACGTTTCTGAAGACCACCTTCTTTTGACACACTGGTAAAGAGTGTTGCCACCAATCTAATTACTATGTCAGAAATAAATCAAGCCCTGACCATTTATGAGTGAGAATGCATTCTAATTCAACACATGAAAAACCAAGCTTTTGATGTTGTGATGGTTTATAAGAATTTATGGCTACTGTTCTATTAGGCAAATGAGATACCTGGCATTTACAAAAAAATCGATAACAATGGATATTATCATTTAGATTGATAGAATCATTACCAGTTGATTACTGAGATTTTTTGTTTATTAATTTTTTTTTTTTTGCTTTGGCACCTTTTCAAAATTGTACAGTTATGAATATGAGGCTTTCTCTAATTAAATACACATAAATCTGCATTCTAATAAAGCTTAAAATCTAGTCTTTTGATGTTAGAATTAGAATATTTATTTGGCTCTGAAGACTCTCTCAAGAAAAAAAGATTTTCACAGAACATAATTTCTTTAATATTTAATCAGGAGGATACCATGATTCGTTACAAAAAATAAGCTATTGTCAGGATAAAATGAAACAATAAGCAATATTTTGTGAAATTCTTTGTGAAATTGGTTCTGAATGTAGAAAAACTGATTTTGGGAAATATTTCAAAATATATAATGTAACTTAATGTTTTCAGTGGACTTTGTAAGTTCTATGAAGTGAATTAAAATGTATACCATGATAACACCTCAATGAACATATTATAATATAATATAATATAATATAATATAATATAATATAATATAATATAATATAAGTTATATATAAATAAACATAAAAATAAACATGCTTTTCAGGGATGTATGAAATGACATGGCATTCAGATCAGAGTGGCCGGATTTATTTTTCTGATTAATATAATTTTATAAATGTGATTTGTTCTGAAATTGTATCAGAATTCATAATATTACAAAACTAAAAATTATATATTTGTACTAACTAATAATGCACACCAATAATAATAATAATAATAATAATAATAATAATAATAATAATAATAATAATATAGGATATGTGGTGTACTTACACTTGATAACAGTAAATGCAAGGTTTATGTTGAAGAAGGTAAGTGTATGGAAAAGAGACCATATACACACATACACACTCAGTGAGATAGTGACTGGAAGGTAAGTGTATGGAAATAGAGACCATATACACACATACACACTCAGTGATATAGTGACTGGAATAACAAGTGACTAAACCTTCATCTGGATTTCTGTAAAACTGGGAGCATGTGGTTAGAAATAAGCCACATTTGCCTCACACCTACAGGGTTGGAGGTTTGATTCCTGCCTCCACCCATGTTCTTCCTGTGCTTTGTAGATTTTCCTCCAGGTTCTCTCCAGTCTAAAGATGTGCTGTGGGCTGATTGGCATCTCTAAATTGACTTTTTGCCATGTGATGAACTGGGATGCGCCGTGTGCTCCTCGTGAGTCCCCTCGGATAGGGAGGATAAATGGTTCAGAAAATAGATGAGTGGATTTCTGTAAAGCAGTTTTGTGATTATTGTTAAAAACTCTATAACAATCAATACAATATAATGGCATTTACTCTAAATTGTTGAGCGAAGTTCAATTACTTACTCTACAGACAAGTATCAAAGACTTAAACTTGAGGTTCAGGCGTTCAGTAGATAAAGAGAAGCTTATGATGTGTGTGTGTTTTGGTTGATTGAAGATCAGAACTAAGACTGAATCCTTAAACTTACTTTAGAGGAAAAGGAGAACAGAACAGAGATCAACTTGTAATCAACTTTTATGCCAGAACTCACTCTCACACTAACTCCTTTCTAATAGAGGTCTAGCTTGGTGGTGTTTAGACCCTTACCTATTCCTATTGTAGTTTAAGAATATGGTTTTAATGAAGACTACAAAGTTGCTCTTGATAACGGTGTCTGCCAAAGGCAATAAAGCAAAATAAAAATACTGTATATTCAAAGTGTCTAGACGAGTTGTGTCATTAACTCCAGGTATGGATTGTACATACATTTCAAACCTTCAGGACTTGAAAAATTAACACAGTGTGGTCCATGATGGCAGACAGCTCATATATTGTTACCTCAAGATTTCTGGCAGACCTTGATAGGAGTAGCAACAATAAACCTAGGTTAAATTTGATGTTGTATTGGATTGAGGGACTTGCAGGTCTGACAACAATCCCTAGCTTTGAAAGGCTGAGTTAGAGAAAGTGGTCCTTCATCCAGGATGAAATATCTGGAAGGCAGCCTGAGGAGTCCACTGGAGGGAATGACAGATAGAGCTGAGGATCATTAGCATAGTGATGTAGAGGTAGATGTGAGAGTGGATGAAAAGGCCAAGAATAGATGCCAACCATGGATCAGAGTTGGAAAGATATACTATACATCACTAGATTTAAGGGAAGAAAATTCCTTATACTACTTGCATATTAATCTTTATAATTAACATGCAATTTCCAGTAGTGTCCAAGAATGATATTGTAGTAAAATCTTCACATTTTTGTTTGCACTGTCTATTTTTGGTTTTGTACATTACCCACAATGCTGTTCATCTACCTGTTGATAGTTCTGCTAATAGGATTTAGCCCTTTGATCAACTCTAAACCTAAAGTAAGTGATGCAGCAGAGTTTTAGTTCTAAGTTCTAAGTTTTAAATTGCATACTAATACCACCATCAGTGCCATCATGCTTGTCATCTGGTATATTGCTATCTATCCAAATCTTTGTACACAACTGCTTTGTATCGCTGCATTGTATTCTGGAATCCAATTTTTTGCAGTCATCACAATTTCTACATTGTTTTCTCATGATAATGTGCTAACAGCAAAATCTTATGATTATCAGATTGTTGACATTTTTCTCTTATTACACACCATTGTAACTGTGGTAGCTGTGTACCCCTGTAATGTCAGTGAGGCACACAACCTGCTAATCTCTCAGAGGAACAACACAAATACAGCACCCATCAATAAATTAGCACCCGGATCACTAAACACCACAAGCATTTCAATATAAACATAGCTATGGTGTTTCAGGGTGTGTAACATGGAGTAATTAAGTATGACCTTTTTCTTCACACTGACAGCTGTCAATAAAATACCAATCTTAGAGAAAAAACTCTAGTCTCATTTGTGCTCTAGGCACTGTGATCAAGATTAAAAGGAAACATTATCGACCACCAACATCTGACCAATCAGGTTAAAGATGTGGTTATCCTTGTCAGAGCTTGTCAATCACCTGTTAATTAAGAAAGTTTGTTTTCTTGCACAAGCATTCAAAAATAAGCGGCATGTGTGCGTGTTTGTTATAGGCTTGGTTTTAAAGAGGCTTTGCCTTTCCAGAATGTGTGTGCCTATATATTTTGTATAGCTGTGTGTGTGTGTGTGTGTGTGTGTGGGTGTGTATGAAAATGAAACCTTTGCACGAAAGGTAATTCATCTTCTGTCTAATTACTGCAGCATGAGGACACTTCACAAATGCTGAACGTTAATTTTGCTATGCCCATTAAAGACAGCTGACAGACATACCCATCACATAGAATTCCAAATCATATTTCCTCTCCCATTAGTTCTCATTTAATCTGCTGCTGGCTCAGAGCTGTAAAGCCATGAAACGGGAATTGATCAGATAAGCGCACCATTCATTACTTCTCTCATAAGTGTTAAGTAGAAAAAATAGCACTTGTATAGTTGACTTGCAGTCTCAAGGGCTATCGCTAGATCTGTGAAAAAGTCATTTGAAATACGACTGGATGAATCTATTGAAGTCCCTGCTCGGATTTGCATCGCACTGATATTAACTCGCTTATAGAGAAGCTTTTGCTGTTCTCTTATCTAGATTTTCAGTAGCCCTGAGAATCAGTAACAGCATGATGAAGGGTTGTTTGTATCCCATGACACCCAGTGATGTGACACACACACACACACACACACACACACACACACACACACACACACACACACACACACTTCTGTTGTACACTTCTGATGTCAACTTTAATATAGTGAATAAAGACTGTACATCAGTCCAGATTGAGAATGGGGGCTCATATCAGTGGGTAATGAACTGAGATGAGACCTACTCCCTCCATGTGCTATGCAGTTTATTTGTTAGCTTTTTGGTTGTGCCTGCAGTCTATGGTTTGTTCTGCCATGCTTTGCTTCACTGCCTTCTGGCCATTCATCAAGGCCCAGATTTCCATTATGTGGCTCAGTCAGCTGAAATAGAAAAAAGCTTTTTTGGACCACATGGCCCATTCTCTCTCTCTCTCTCTCTCTCTCTCTCTCTCTCTCTCTCTCTCTCTCTCTCTCTCTCTCTCTTGCTGTGATTTTTGCCACTTCTCAGTAGATGTGCGGAAGACATGTTGACTGTATGATACAATGCTATAAAACAATGACTTTCATATACTTCTGTACATTAAAAACATCACAAATAGGAAAAAATATAAGAAAAGAAAATAAAAGAAATGAAGGAAATAAACACTTTGAGGCACACAAGCTTGAGTGCTGTGTTGTCTCATGCATCTTGTCTTCAACTTGTTCTATTTGAACAATATGTAACATGTAATTGTACAGATTAGCATGTGCGGGATTAAAATGCGAACTAAGAGTTAGCAGAACATTTTGCAACAGTGGTTCCAAGAATGTTCGTATATTAAATTATATTTCTATAAGGGTAGTTTTTTATTGGACTAGAAACATGCGTGACAAACCTTCTACTAACACTGTAAAGCAAACCATCATATTAACCATTAAAATAGAATATATATATATATATATATATATATATATATATATATATATATATATATATATATATATATATATACCCAGGAAAAGTGGAGACATATAACATATATAAAATATTTTGTCTTAACATATCAACCCCAGCATTTATTCTATTGCCTATTGACTTTCACAAATAAAATGTTTGTAAGTTTGTTTAATTATATATAAAGTTGCTTGATTTGGTCTACATATTATTTCTCTGTAGTCCAATGCACCTTGATGCCTTGTTACTTGCTAGTGTATCAGAATCCTGGCTCCTGCTACACTACACATATGACCAGCGATATGGTCCGGCTGTTGGTAAGAAATATTTTTGGTAGACAATCAGAATCAGTAATCTGAAGTGATATTTGTCAAGAGTGACTAAACTGAATAAAAAACAGTACCCACAAAACCGCTAACGCTACTGCTATTGCAACACACTTCACATTATCTCACAAGATAACAATTCATCAAATAAAAATGAAGGTGACCCTACATGCAACTCACTGCTCACAGCTGAAATGTTAGCAAAAGACTTTCTGTTTTTTTTGTTTTTTTTTGTCGATTGTGCAAACAAGATGCTTCATTACCAGAGAAAAGTACTTGCTGATTTTCCATAGTACATAATTAACTTGTCATAGCTTTGAGTTTAATTGCATTAGTTTCCTAGTTAAATGTACTTCTGGACAAGAAGAACATGGGACTGGTCAAGCACACTGAAGCCTTGGCATCCCACATGGGCTCATTAATGAATTTGTGTTTTTTTTTCAACCCAGTTATTACAACAGATGTTTATTTCTGGAACATTTGGTTCTTGGTACCTGTCGAATACGTGACGAATGTTCTTATAGCATTTTCTGTTAGCTGGGACATAAGGTTGAGTGTTAAAAATCCTGCTACTTTTGCTATTACTTGTCCACTTGAGGACAGTTTTATATTGCTATAGGCTTTGGACTCTATTTCTGTAACACAGCAAAACAATGGACTGGGCAGAGCAGTAGCAGGAGGCTTTTTTCCCCAGCAGCAGACTGTAACAAAAAAAAAGCTTTGTGTTAGAGGCCTTTTTTTATAAAAGACAGCTGAATAAAGTGAGAAGACAAGAAAGATGGCTGGATAAAATTAGAATGAATGAATAAACCGACACAAGCTAATAAAGAGAGTAAATTAGGGGACGATAAATTCAAACATAAGTGGGTATCTTTCAGCATAACTTCCTGTAAATCTTTTTATATCGGTCAGTCAGATACTGTCTCGATTCAGAAGCATCTAGAGTCCATATTTTAAAATGTTTGGGTCTGTAAGTGAAATAAATGTATTTAATTAGAGCTGTTTTGTATTTTTCCTGCTCAGAAACTAATATGAACTTTCAAGACTTAAAATGTCCAACCATGGATTAAATGTTTCTTATTTATTAGATAGTTTTTGGATACTTTTGGAGCTATCCATTAGTATATAAACAGAATTTTTTGAAATATATTTACTCTGGGGGCACGGTGGCTTAGTGGTTAGCACTATCGCCTCACACCTCCAGGGTTGGGGGTTCGATTCCTGCCTCCGCCTTGTGTGTTGGCATCTCTGGAAATTGTCCATAGTGTGAGAGTGTGTGTGTGCCCTGCGATGGGTTGGCACTCTGTCCAGGGTGTATCCTGCCTTGATGCCCGATGATGCCTAAGATAGGCACAGGCTCCCCGTGACCCGAGATAGTTTGGATAGGCGGTAGAAAATGAATGAATATTTACTCTGACATTGTGGAATAGGAAGGACTGCCAAATGTTTGAATTAAAATCTATTAAAAAGTCTGGACAGAAAAACATGTCTTCAGTGTCAATAACACAATGCAATCTTTTGACATTTGATATTCACAGCAATATAAACATACCTCAAATAAATTCTATGCATAAATATATAAAGTTGATCTGCTAATGTATTGAATTAACCTTTAGGTGCTACACATGAAGACAATAAAAAGGTTTTCTGACATTTAAAATATTTGGAACATGGACATAGACATTGAAGTCTCCAGGAAAGATGACGTTTTTGTCTTGATTGATACTCACAGGTTTTCACATGTAAATGATATCATAATGTACTGTATGTCATAACAAGAATTAACTAATTTTATAGACGTTTCAGACCATTATATGTAACTATACATGGATAAAAGGAGGCTATGTCATTCCTGTTGGTAGGTTTGCTGTAGTATAAGTGAAATAAAACATGCCAGAACATGCTGTTAGTAGTAAATATTCGGTTTTGGGGTGGTATCACACTGGCGTCACACTCACGAGCTGTTGATTATTTTCTATAACATCACACTCTGCCATTTTTTATTCCTTACCTGAAATAGTTACTCAGAGTTGTGTATAATATATACTGTATAAAGATAATTACACAAAAGCACATTTAATGAAAATATGGTACTGACCACTTTTGTGTAACACAAGTATATTCCAACATTTTTTTAAATAATTCTTGTAATATAAATGCTTTGATTTGTGCAGTCAGACATAACTCTGTTGAATTGAGCAGATAAAATTCAGCAAAATAGGAGCAGATTACGTACCAGTTATAAACGCAATGTGGGCCTATAAAGTCGTTTTAATCCTCAGTGTTCAGACATAATCTTTACTCCGAGAAGCCTTCAACAACAGCAGCAAAAAAAAAAAACCCCTGCAAATCTCTCATAAACCCTAAAAACAAGTACAAAGAGAAACGACCATGGTGTTCTCCCATTGTTTATCTGTACAGTTGCCAGATGTAGTGTGGCCTTTTTAAAAAGATACACAAAAATATCTAGAAGAGTACACAAAATAACTAGAAAATTACCTACAGTACAGGACATAAAAACACACATATAACCATTGCTAAAAAAAAAACACACACATATGTACATATATATATATATATATATATATATATATATATATATATATATATATATATATATAATTTTTTTTATAATTTTTTTTCTTTAAAAACTCATAAGAAGAATAAAACATAATCTGCTAAAGCATTTAAACTGAGACAAGAGACAATATTTAGTTGCTTCCAAATATTTTTTATTCTATGATTAGTGACCTAGAGTTGTCTACCAGCTGAAGACTATGGTTTCAGTAACGAGAAAAAGAAAATAATTTTCAGGTCCAAATCCTTTTATGTGAGATGTCATCATTTGCTACCAGGCATGCGGCACAATTTTGCCACTGCACAATCTTGTCGTTTTGAGATTAAGCCTGAGTGAGCTTGCTGTGCTGTAATACTCTCCCTTTTGATGTAATATCGATATCTGTTATTAACTGATGCAGTGAAATTCTGTGTTCAATATCAGTGCACTGGCAATACACACTGCTGACCTAACAGCCTGAAATCCATCATGCGCAGCCTTGTGTACTCGCAATCTCCTGCTCAAGTTCACTTACTGTGGGTGTGGAAATTATCACATGTTTAAATTTTTTTCTTCTGAAATTCTGTTTTTTAGTAGGCTGGTTACATGCTGAGGCATAAACTCTAGCAGTATATAACGACATGTGGGATAAGAGCTTTCTCAAATGCTGTCTAAAACTGTTAAAATCTGTTCTTCTGTAATCCCTTCTCTTTTGTTCTTCTTTAATTACTTTTTTATAGAATTAATTACTGGAATGTAAACCAGTTTTATATAACATCTAAAATGCTAGAACACAGAATCCGTTCTTGCATGACTTACTGGTTGTCATTATTTTTAAGCATTCATGTGGTGTAGTTTTTGGCTGCTGCGGGACTGTCTGTATTCCCATGATGCACTGCCAGGATAAGTTTTAACTGCCAGTCAGTTTTAACGTTGACAAAAGCAGGCAGATATCTGGATTGTAAATATAAAATCAAATGACAGTGTATGAAAATGAAGCATAAAAATGTCAAAAAAATTGAAATTCAGTTCTTTACAGTGTAATCTCTTTAACATAACATATATAACATATAACCTAATCTATAGCTGCATCTGTAATGCATATGTGATTCTCAGAATAGAATTTCAGCATGTTTCCTTGTACTGAGAAATCAACGGAAAACCAATTCACTGTAGAATCATTTATGAAGACTATGGTCAGCTTTTGGTGGAGTCAGTAAACATTTATTCCTACATATTTTTGTAGCACACTCATGAATTTTCTATTCAAAGGTGTTTGCAAATTAAACCTGTATAACTTATCCTTTCAGAGATGTGACTACTTTTTCAGAAAGAAAGATATTGTTGCGGTGCGGCAAAGGCGAGTGAGGATCCAAATGCAGTTTAAAGTTTAATAATCCAAAACACAAGAAACAGATAAACAGACAGGCAGGCAAAACAAGGCAGAGCACAGAGCTAACAGGAAACGGGAACATAGACATAAACATTCAACAACGACTAGCATCAGGGAAGTGAACAAACAGAGTAGATATAACAAACAGGGACCAATCACCAAGCAGAGACAATCAGCGACTAAGACAGCACACCTGAGGGAAAAATTGAGTTCCATTAGTGTCCATGGCAACAAACAAGTGGGCGGGGCAAACAATTAACAACAAGGCAAACCAGCAGACAGAAACAGGGCAAAACACAGACAGACTCATTACAGATATAACACGTTATTTGTTAGTAACATTGTCAATAACGCTTCAACAATGTCAATATCGCTGTAGGTTCGTTCGTGCTCAGGTATCACCTCAAGGAAAAGTTAACATAATTAATTTTCTTGTTTACTCATGTCTTTATGTCTATTTATTACGTAGATTAATAAATCAAACAAAATAGAAAAGTTTTAGTGTGAAGTTTTTTAACATGTGTTTCATTATAACGTGTTTATTATAAGCTGTTTTGATATAAGTCCTTTAATTAATTTGCAACGTATAGAATAGCTGGAGGTCACATTTCATTAAAATCCCTCTGTATTTCTCTGCAGTGGATTTTGGGCAGTGTTTATTCCCCCAAAATATTGGAGAGAATTAATTACACTCTTTTGTTATACACTTGCGTTTAACATCTGTCTGTAGTGTTTTACTGTTCACCTAGGGATTTAACCTTAAGCGTGTATGATCCATGTTCTTGATCCCGATCTTTTTTTTCCTGATAAACTACAAGACAGAGAGATGTGTAAGTTTCAAACACCAGAGTCTATGATTGCTGCATCTCACACCTTGAAAGCTCCTGCTGCTCCTGACTGATGAGGAAAGCTGAATCCTCCACAGTGCCTACAACAAGTACATAGCATGTGGTCCATGTTAGAGGCAGATCCAATGTCACCTTTATGAGAGCAGAACAATAAGATATGCTGGTGGGAAGCCCAGGTGATGCTTCCTTGCTGCTCAGAGACTGTCAAAACACAGGATTAACTCACCGGTAATGCCAGAGACGCTCACACACTGACCTCTGAGTAAGAGGAGTTATCATCGTGTTAGTTTGTCTGTTTGCTAGATTGCTGTGGTGAGCACTAACAAGGTTCTGATACGTGTAATTTTATGTAAGGTATACAACATAATGAAGCAAATAATCAAAGAAGGTGGGGGTTCGAGGGGTTTCTTTCTTACCAAAAACCTTTGGTAACCTTATAAAAACCTTATAAGAAGTAACAAAACCAGTAACAAAACAAAAAGCATTATATTTCTCTTCTTCTTATTATTCTCCTTACACTGACACTCTTACTCCACTGTTACGCCATTTATTATTTGTATTTTTAGTATTTATTTATACTCCACTGTTACGCCACTGTTATTGGGGACTCCTTTCAAAAATGTTAACAATTCTTCACCATTACAACAATTACATGAATATTTAGTCTCTACATGTGCAGCATCTACCATGAAGAGGCATTCGGAATATTGTTAGAGAAAGCATATGAATATACATTTCTTACATTGCACATTCACGAATGGATAGAAAACAACATGTAAAATGTGTAGTAATATTGGTACAAGATTAAAATATGGCATTAGTAAAGCACATTTAAAAAAGGATTGTTCAGACATTGTTAAATAACAGTGTTGTTACAAATCTATAGTAAAGATACTCAGAGCTGCTGTTATAGAAAACTAATGAACACCTTCTGACTGAACAGAAGCAAGAATTTAACAGTGCCATGGTGTAACTGCATAGAAAATAAGCTCTGTGGTAAAAAGCTTAACTCTTGGCTTATGCACAACAAAAAAAAGAACAAGTTAGAGAGGAGAGGAAGCCAGAGTGCAATTAAGGGACTTTTCAGCAACAAAAAGAGAACAAATGTGGAGTAAGACATAACAGAGTCCACTGAGGGAACGTGATTATGCTTGGCTTGGGCGGCTTCTATAGACATTTTCACTCTCACAGTTGTGTTAACACACACACATACACATACACACACACGCGCGCACACACGCACACACAGATATGGACATTAAAACACACATTTAGGCTATTTTTTCCCACTCCTAGAAGAGAAAAGAAGCGGTCTCTTCCACAGATCGAAGTTTGTCGTGGTTGGGATTTTGTGTCAATTTAGCGCCCAGCTGCAGCAACAGAAGATGCCAGGCAAACATGACTTGGTCTAATTAGGCCCTGCTACCAATTACTGCTGATCGAGCGTCAGAGGGAGAGAAGAGTGCATGAAAAGAAAAGCAGGAATAATGCCACTGTGCTTGTGAAGTGAGACATTGTTGACTGTGTACAGACACTGTTGTGTATATGTTTATTTTTTCTATAGATTTTCTGTACATTCACTGTTGTCTTCTTGGCTGCTGGAAGCTGAAGGATTCTCATGTGTTATAAAAGTTTAGCCATCAGTCACAATTAACAGTATCTAAATACGGCCTTGGTTACCT
The DNA here is from genome assembly GCF_030014155.1 of Tachysurus vachellii. Classification (NCBI taxonomy): domain Eukaryota; kingdom Metazoa; phylum Chordata; class Actinopteri; order Siluriformes; family Bagridae; genus Tachysurus; species Tachysurus vachellii. The sequence goes on from NC_083474.1 coordinate 14,229,540, forward strand.
GTAACAAGCTTCTTTGTGTGAGAACATAATTGTAGTTTTAAAAAAACACATGTATCACTTCAAGTTATATTCAGTCATTATCAAAAATTAACCTGTGCTGTTTTCCAAACTCAAATTTAATTTAAATTCATTCAGTATTAGCTACTGAAGGTGCATATGAGTAGTTGGTACAAATATTATTTGGAAATATTGCCAGTTTATTGTTTATTGTAGTACTCATATTATTTTCTTATACTGTAAGTCTTTGCTTTAAACTAAAATATTCCTGATATTTATAATTTTTTGAGAAATCAGTCAGTTTACTTTGTTTTCGCTTTTTTTCTCCATAATTGTTCTGGTGCTTTTTAAAATATGCTTTCATATGATGGTTTAGTGTTTTAGTGGTTGGCTCTTTGTCCCACACTGATTTCTGCCTCCGTCCTGTCCCATGTTCTCCCCGTGCTTCTATGGTTTCCTCTGAGTCCTCCAGTTTCCTCCCTGAGTCCAAATACATGTTTTGTAGGCTGAATGGCATCTTTAAATTGTCCAAATGGGTGTGTCTGTGTGTGTCGATTGTGCCCTGCTGTCCGTACTGTTTACTATCTTTTGCCCAGCGTCCCCTGGAACAGACTCCAGGTTCCCTGTGACCCTTCATAGCATAAAAGGTGGTTCTGCTGTATTCACTAATTATGTAGAAACATGTTTGCTGAGAATGGATATCTTGGCTATGACCCACCATCATTCGCCCTATGCTGAAGTGTTGACATTTATATTCAGTCAGAATGACTATTTTATTTGACTAATGATACGGAATAAATAAATTGCATTTTGTACACTGTGAAACATTCATCATCATATTTTTCAGCTCTTTATGGATGTTTATTACAAGCCCCACTACCAGAGAATTATTTTATGGAAGAACATTTTTGATGGATATTTAGATGATTAAAGGTATATACGTATACTATGTGCTATATTGCACAGGTCTGTCGTTGCAGTAGTCACTAAGAATAAATTATTTTCCTGTTTTTCTCTTTTTCTCTTTCGTGTGTCAATGCAGGCAGTCAGAGCCAGTTTCCTGTCACCCAGAATGTGACAGTGGTGGAGGGGAGCACAGCCAACATGACCTGCCGTGTGGATTACAACGATAACACCTCCCTCCAGTGGTCAAACCCTGCACAGCAAACCCTTTTCTTTGGGGACAAGAAAGGTCAGTGTGACTGGGTCAGTTTATAAGCCTTTGCTCTGGAGACCTTGGGGAAAGTGTGCCATTTGGGGAGACATATGAGAACCCAGTCATGTGGAACATTATGTAGATCAGACGTATTGAAACTTTTCCTTTGTTCAAACTTTTTACTTTGCACTTTGTTGAAAATTTGTGCTTTAATGACATTTCTTCCCTGGTAAAGGAAGCAAATATTTAAAATCACTGTCCAATTCTGATTACTATTCAAATCATTTGTAGTGTTCAGTTTTACACTACATATGCCTACATGAATTTGTTTTTCTTTTTCAGTTGAAAGTAGTCAGTGACATACCTAATAAATATCTTAACTACATATCCGTCTACACTGTAAGATATGTCAAGATGGTTTAAAAGCATGCGTAAACACATCCTAAAGATAAGCAGTGTTTCAGCTCACAGGTAGTCAAAACACTGTTTTCATTTTTGAAATATTGAAATCTTGTCAAGACGAGATAAAACGAAGAAATAAGTTCACGTAATTTAATGGGGCGATCCTGTTTTAGAGTCTAATGTTAGTTAATGTGAACATGCTGATATATTTTATTTCAAGGAACTCTAATAGACTGTGTTTCGAACGTCTTTATTTTCCATTTCTAAACAGCATACCCCTATCAAGAACATTCTCCATTGATCATGACAGAAAGTGAGGGCACCACGTCAGTCTTTCATGTAAGGAAATCAAGTCAAGGAAAGAGATTACTATATGAGATGGGTGGAAAGGGGCAGACCTTCCAGAGGAGGGTCAATGAAAACATTGGCACAACTGTCAATCATTCAAGATTCTTACATCAGCTTCCTGAGCTGTCATTTTTTTATTGGGGGCCATTACTTATTTTGACTGCTGTTTTGGTGTAGAATTGCATTCCTGCATACTCATGTTAAAGTGCAGAGCTCCTATGTAAAATGCAAATATGTTGGTAGGCCTGATGCAATAATTTTATCAGCAAGTGTAGCTTCTTCCCTTCACAATAAAATCTCATGTTAAAGTGTTGATTTAACACATTCAGAGTGTTCAGTTGGACACACACACACACCTCCACCCCACCATGGTGATGGTGCCATTAGTGCAAATTTTGGAGCATTGAAACTTTACTTTTTGAGCAGCATGTACAGGTGAGAAGATTAAAGAGCTGAACAGAATAAAGGACTTGTGTTGCTGCGTCACTCTCTTTGGGTCATAATGAAGCAGTTTATTAAATCCCACTGGCATCAAATGTTAGTAATCTAGGAAACCGCTGTTGGGAATTAGATCAACATGTTGACAAAAGATATTTACATAATAATATTTTTTTCAAAAAAATCAATGATTTTCATCAAAAATAAATCTTGACACCACTGATGATCACATGTTAATGATAAAAAATATGATAAGTTATTCAGGTTGGGTGTTATTCAGGTGAATGCTTCATTGTCATTTCATGTTAAGCTTCATGTTTTATGTTCAAAGTGAGTACAAAGTAACTTTCCCAATTATCTCAGTACCTTTGAATGTCATTCTCTCAGGAAAGACAATTTCCCTCAGTCTGTTCAATACACGTTGCCCTCATACTACTATGCAGGTAGTTTTTCAATGTTTTGTAGGAAGTAATTTGGAGCAGGCACCGGCCAGGTCTCTCTGACAAAAAAACTAGGCTGTTTCTCTGGTGGAAAAGAGCAGCTTCATTAGCCTGCTGCACTGACATTTAAGATTTTGTGTGCATCTGTGTGAGTGCAAAAATGATTTCTCACATTTAAAAGAATGTATCGCGTCTCATGTACGCTCAAGTCTTTGCTTTGCCTGGGGAAAATATATATATATGTGTGTGTTTAATAGTGTACTGTGCTAGAACAAAAGTGACAAGTGTGTTTTTAGCATGGTGTGTAGATTCAGTGCTACAAAACTCTATCAGCTTTAAGATAAAGGCAAACTTTGCGACACAGAACTCTGGGAAGTTGAACAAGCAGCCTGAACATTTTTAAGAGTTTGTGCAAATAGGTTTAGATTAAAAGCTGCAAATGATCTTGGTTTTGAGTTTTTAGCATTTATTGATTTGTAATTTATTCCACATTTTAATTATTACAAATTAGTCTATTACAAAATAGTCACAAAGCAGCAATTGATACACAAATGTGCCTGAACAGTACTGAAGTACCATCACACATAAATCTACAGTATGAAAATTTCAGGTGACCCATCCTTTAGTCCATGTCTTTAGTCATAATTACTTTAATGCCTTGAAGTAAAAATACTGATAATCTTGTCCACAGCTTGGTGGCCAGATAGTAATCAGATTTTAAGGTTCTGGCACATGTATGAGAGCCTACTGGCAGAATTCCATCTTACTTGGTCCTCACATATTTTAACCAGAGGTCACGTTTCCTTTCTCTGTATTTTTAAATGATCCAGACATGAGATGAAAGCTCAGCCGCTACACTAGCCGTGGGGTCCATGGAAATCAAGTCCAAGGAAATTTAAAACTACACGGATATTCTCTAAAGGGGATTTTAGACCTGGCAAGTGCACTAAAGTTTCAGCACAATGTTTGCTTGGCAACTAACCATTAGTGCCTTCTCGTGTGTAGGCATGAGGACAGATTTGCTGTTGTTAAGGTGAAGTAAAACTGACAGGTCTGTGATCGATATCACAGAGACACAGAGGCTCACTGGCCATGCCAGAGACTTCTTGGGATGACTGTCCTTTTTGCTAGTGGAATCTGATGATAATTGAATGGCCCGAAGAGGAGAGTAGCGGCCCTCAGAAAGCACTGACAAACAGGGACAGAGAAATGCCATTTGTTGTGCTGGCAAACTTACAAGCACACAGCCTGCAGAAATATACAACCTGCTGGGGCTGTCTTTTAGAGACTTATTCTGTCACCCACTTTGCAGCATGATTTATTTAGCCTTTTTGTCTCTAGTCACATATGGGCAAAAAGCTGCCAGTTTTCCCAAAGGTATATTTGCCTCAAAGGTTCCCAGTGTAAGTGCTTTCAGGAATCACATATGCTTCCTTTAATTCCTGCTGATCAGTTAGCTTGTGGATCAAAGTCTTAAATTCTTGGGAAGATCTTTTCCAAGTTATAATTGGCCATCACCAAAACCGAGCACAGTATCTGTAAAATATGTAAACATACACATTTAAACCTGTGCTCTCTGTGGAACCAAAGAGTCTTTGTCAGCAGCAGGCTGGAGGGACGAGCTAGCTCCCGAGGGAGCACAAGCTGATAAGAGAGGCCACTTATAGAGAAAGGATGGCATGAGAGATAGAAAGAGGGAAAGAAAGCGAGGCAAAATAGCCACAATTAGATCTACGGCTTGCATCTGAACATCCCCTGTCTGAAGAGGATGCAGGATTGTTTGGTGTAGTGTCATGTTGTCTGTATGTACTTGTTTATCTTAAGAAAGAAAGACAGAAAGAAAAAAATAAAAGCGAGGAAGTTTGACAAACATATTACAAAAACAATAAAGTTAGTCAAAACTGTTTTTCAGTTATGTTTGAGACAAACAAACCAAAAATCAATTTTAACACTGTTTTTGTTCCTTCAAGTTGAATAATTATGACATCCATAAACATCTTTAGATTTGTATTCATGCCATTTTTATATTTTTCTTACACACTATTTTAATTTTTTAATGCAATGTACATTTCTCTGTGGCATGTCATTAAATCCCCATTTGTCAAAAGCTCATTTCTGGCCCATGCTGCTAAAGGTGTGACATCATCATATTCACATGCACATTCATCACATTAACAGCGTAACATTACACTCACAGTAAGCAATGCTCAAAGCTCAAATGATCAGCTTAAGGTATCGACTATGTTCACTTCAATGCCTGCTGGCACAAGAGTGATGAAATAAACCCCCAGAGGCTGACAGATCCAATACAGTAATTCCAACCAACCAATAGCCTGAGCCACATATGCTTAATAGAAAAGTGCTAGTGAGACCATTTGGTTTATTTCAATCTAAAAATGACTATCACTGTTGGCTTTCATTAACAGTCATCCATTCCTGCATCAGAATTTTGCAGTGGGAATATTTAGTACATCTGTATACAAAGGGCCAGATTTGGCGCTATACAAATGCGCACATGTGAAGATTATGAAGAGGTTAAGAACACGGCTCTAAATGTTTTCACCATAGCCAGAATCCTTATCACGTCTGCATGGATTTCTATGGTGCTGTGTTACTAAAGGGCAGTGAGTCTAGTCTCAGACCCGAAGACCTTAATCATCCATCCATTAGATAGCTCACCCATGCACCTCAGTTACCTACCAAAATAATGACATGTCTGTGCTCCTTTTCATCCCCTTTTGAAATGTCTGAGTAGTAGAACTATGTCATTTTGCTGCTAGGAGCTAACAGGCCTCTGTCTGTACATGACAAAAATCAAGAGCAGCAATGAACTGTAGCAACTGCTGTATGTGATCCAGCTGAATATGTGAAGAAATTACAAACAGGAATTCCAGTGTCTGCCTGGGTAAAAAAGAAAAAAGCATCATGTTGTGTTTACGCAGCTAATCAGAGTAAATGCCCCTCTGTTAACGAATGGGATACATTATTTATTCAACCAGCTGTTAAAAAGAAATTGACCTTCATGCATGCTCAAGATATCACTGGTTGTAGTGATTGTGACTCTGTGAAGTGGATAATCTTTTGTGATAAACATAAAAACAATAAAATAGCACCGCTATAATGGAATCATTATGCATTAGATACGAACATGATGCTGACCTTTGTCCTGTTGGCTGTAGTTTTATGTTTGTGTGTGTGTGTGTGGTATATATACAAAATATAGGAAAACATGAAATGTTTATGTAAATGTGTTAAATGGCTAAAATAAGCCTGTCTAATTGCTCCTACGGTATGAAATGACATGCCATAGCTCTGACTAAAAACTACAATTTTGTATTCATTAAATAATTTTTAATTAAATTAAATGTGACATTCCTTTCAAACATATTTTGAAATGCAGACCTTTTAAACACGTTTAAAATGCAGGGGGGGCACGGTGGCTTAGTGGTTAGCACGTTCGCCTCACACCTCCAAGGTTGGGGGTTCGATTCCCGTCTCCGCCTTGTGTGTGTGGAGTTTGCATGTTCTCCCCGTGCCTCGGGGGTTTCCTCCGGGTACTCCGGTTTCCTCCCCCAGTCCAAAGACATGCATGGTAGGTTGATTGGCATCTCTGGAAAATTGTCCTTAGTGTGTGATTGCGTGAGTGAGTGTGTGTGTGTGCGCCCTGCGATGGGTTGGCACTCTGTCCAGGGTGTATCCTGCCTTGATGCCCGATGACGCCTGAGATACAGTAGGCACAGGCTCCCCGTGACCCGAGGTAGTTCGGATAAGCGGTAGAAAATGAATGAATGTTTAAAATGCGTCTATAGTTCTATATATCTCTAGATGACTCATGCCCAAGCCTGTATAATTACTCAGAAATAAGCATAGACATTATAATGATTTAAATTGGACTTTCTAACTTATTTTTAAGTATGCTGATGCTTTGTTATAGATATAACTAAATGCAGTTATACAGCTTATGACATTATGACACAGCTTATATGGTATTATGTATAATGTATAATGCATTTTAAATAACAAGTGTGACTGCTAAAATCGTGCATGATAGTTAGTCATAGCCTGATCATTATACATTATGTTGCATATTAGGATAACTGAGAGATCTTAGTATTTTTATTTTTCCATGATAAAGTGCTCTCCTTTTTTTTGTAACTTAATCTACCATTCAAAATTTGAGGTGAGGTGGAGGTGGCTAGCTCGAGATGACTTGAAGAGAGGCTAATCCACTCTTAGGCTTCGTAGCAAACAGCACATGAATTTCAAAAAGACAGTCAATAACAGATATGGGGATGTGCACTTCCACCCTGTGCAACTGGGGGAAATCACATACAGTTTTTTTTTTTTTTTCACATTTAATCAGCATTTTGTAAAATGTCAGCAAACATATTATGTTTTTTTTTTCTTTTTTACAATGCTGGCTCTTTCCAAGTCTTTTCCATTTTAGCAAGTATGAAAGATTTGACATTTACTTTCATGCTAAGTATTTCAGCATTTTATAATTCGGACACTTTTGCCTGGGGCACATACACGCTTACAGTCACTTCAGATGCATTAGCTGCATTATAGTGGGATCAAACACGATGACCTGGTTGATTAGGTTTATTCTCTCGCATAGTGATGAGCTGTCTTGACTGACTTCATCTCAATAAGCTACAAAGCTTGTATATGGCCTATAGGCTCACAGTCGGAGCGACATTTCGGGTTCATGCATTGAAATAGCACATTATTCTTCAAACAAATGTTGCAATGGCAATATTGTATTCTTCCCTTAACCACTTTTATTTACTATTCACCACTACAGAGGTGGAATAATTGTACTTTGTTACACTGATTAAAATAATTTTGGGGTATTTAAACTTTCCTTGAATATTGAAATTGAATATTTGTACACTTACGTAATTACATTTCCAGAAAATTAATTTTTCACTCATCACATTTTTATTTAGACTTTAAAAGTACTCATTACAGATATCAAAGCTCTCCTGTTCTCTTAAAAGTAGTAATATAATCACTTTTATAACTTTTACTTTTTTCAGTACACCTTCCACCCTGTTAAAACATTAATAAAATACAAAGTTGACTAGTGATGAATGTTTAATCCATAATTTGTCCTTACAATTTGCCAAATGTATACTGCAGAATATTACAAATTATTTTTAAGTTGATGAACTCCATCTGTAAATATTAGAACTTGAACCTCACTGTTGAATGTTGCAAGTTAACTACTACTGTAATTTAATAAAAGTCTGGGTTCATGTTGATCGTCATCAATAATACGAATGTCAGAGTATGCAAGTATATCATATTTTTTCATATTTAAGTCACTTCTATTAACTTATGTTTTTATGCTATGTTCGTAGCAACTTGTGTTAAATCATTTGAAGAATTGAATAAATCAGTAAAAGAAGGCTTAATGTAAAGTGTTAGCTCTTTTGTTACATAGTAATGTTGAGAGAGCGAGATGACTAGTTCACTCTCTTTTATCCCATTACCTTGCTTCTGGCTTGACTATAACTCATGAACTTGCGTGAAGCAACACCCACACAAGGTCTAAATCTGACAACAGCCTACTCAGCAAAGTGCCAGCTTCAAAGTGTAGAGTCAGGATGTATGCATGTACGTGTGTCCCTTACAAAACACATGTGGAGGTGTTCTTCCTCTCTGAAACCTGCACTAAAATCGATCCTAGCTACAAGCCTCTTTGCTCATAGTGCTGATCAGACAAAGAGACAAATAAACTGCTCTCTGGTCCTTTCTGTCTGTACTCATGAATTATGTATAGGTAGGATATCCATACTGTGGTGTCTGCAGACTGCCCGAGACATGGTACTGTCGACCGCTGTGGTTTGTGTGTGTATTACGAGAGCACACACATCCATCTTACCTTACAGCTATTAGAGGTGAACAATGAAAGAAGCACCCCCATGATGAGTTACCACAGTGCAAAAAAATCAATGCGTTCCATATGTCTCCCTTAGTGTTCCGCTATTAATGTGCAGCCAACTTATGATTCATCACACAGAAAAAAAAACACAAATTAGACCGATGCACAACACAGTGTGATTTACTGGTTCGTCTGTTCGTGTCCTGTTTAGGCGAAAAACAACACCTGCAAAACCTGCCCGAAATCCATTTCACACTTTTTTAATGAGAGATGTAAAGTGCTTGTTATTGCAGAGTATAATAGGTACTGAATAATTGATGTGCAGTTTTACGATGAAATAAGACTGAGATAATGGAAGGAGGTAAATGTAAAGGCAGATGAATACCTACACTTTAAGATGTGATGTAAAAGGTCTGAAACGCAATACAAAGTCATTGGATGAATCCGTACAGGTCTAATTGAGGATAGTTGCACTAAATGAACCTGGGTCAAGACTTCCGCTTTAAAAGCATATCTCAAATGTTGATGCCACTCAAATGCTTCCTGGAATTCATTAGGAACATTCAGCTCACAACTGGTAAAGGTCAAATGCAGAGTGGGCTCTTAATTGGCCTGGGGCAATTAGAATGTTGTTATCTTCAAAATTACTGCATTAATGGACTCGTTAAATTGGTCATTAGCCAAGGAGATTCAGACAGCCGTGGACGGTGCATTAGATTTTATGAGCAAAAATTCAATTATCATGCAAAACAAAAATTAGCATACAATGAGCTCTTTAGGGCAAGGACAAAAGTGCATTTACATTGTCTTTCAAAGCTAATATGCCTGGAGTAACCGTATTCCAACATCATCTTCATTTTTGTCTTAATATCTTCTGTAAAAGTGTAACAAAATCCTTATGCTAAATGACACCTATATAAACCCTTTCTGAGAAATGACATGAACATACATATACATTTATTAAAGCTAATTCCAAAAATGATCAGCTGTTGTAAAGAGCTACAGTACCTACGACAAGTCATATAAGGTTGTGTAATAACACATTTATGTTCCAATGCCAGGGCAGCTCAATCAATAACCCTAAAAACAAACTCTGTCCTTTCTCTGCATCATCAGGAAAGAATGTCAGGAGAAAAGGAAAGAAGATAACCAGAGCATTAGTAGAGATTAAGATCAGAGAAATAGGATTGCTTTAGCATGGTCTATTGCTATAACATGGAATTTGAATGTTGTTTGTTACTGACATTCATCACCATTTTGGAGGAAAAGCACTGAATTACAAAAAGGTTTGGATGTGTAAATCATGTAAACTTTATTAAAAAAAAAAATCTAAACTGATTTACTTGATGGTCTACAAAAGAAAGCGTGTCAAAATAACAGATTTGGTAATGCCAACAGCATTTAAATAGAGGCTTTGAAAAGGATTTTATTCAGAGGTAGTTATTAACTCTTTTATTTTGTGTTAATATTCAATTTGAACAGTTTGTTGATGCTTCTCACTGCTTTTAATTGGCAGTACACTGGACTGGTAATTATGCGTTTGTGGCAAGGTTCATGTTTTGTTTACCTTTGCAGGAGTCCCTTAGAGAGCTAAACTCACCACGGCTAAAGGAACAAATAGCACACGCAAAGTTTACATATTGTTCCTCCTCTGACCTGGCATGTAATTTACTCCATTATTCTTTATCACCCGCAATGTGCCCACCATTTGCAAGCACTATTAATTCCATTGCACATGCAAATTAACAAATGTTATATGGGATCATATGGTGCCATTTACAATGTTAAATTATTTGAGCTATACGAGATTACGACAAAACAAAATGCTCAGAAAGTGATGAGGTTAATGAATGATCTAATTAATAAGATCTATGGTACATTATGTCTCATTAGAGGAAGAAAAATAGGGAGTTGAAATCAACAATAGAAGGAATATATGAACATTTTTACAAATATATTAGCTTTACTGGAAGTCAGACATGTATATCTGGTCATGATTTTAGATGAGAGGGTAAAATCTAATATTTCTCAAAAGTAATGCTGTTATAATGATAATATTAATAATGCTTAAGCATTATTTTGCAAGGTCTCGTCAATGACAAACCAAGAATTGTGTGAGGCAAACATCTCAAATTACTTCAAATGGTTTATGAGTAAGGTATTAAAAATAGCAAGTGAGATGAGGATCCTATCTAAGGGGCATTTTACCCTGTGTAATCTGCCTGAATCTACATGTTGACTAGAAAGAAATCAGCCTAAGCATCTCTTCTCCATACCATCCATCCATCCAGACTTCCCTCTCCCCAAACACTTCCTCCAGCTCTTCCAGGGGAATACCAAAGCGTTCCCAGGCCAGCCGAAAGACATGTTCCCTCCAGCGTGTTCTAGGTCTTCCCCGGGGCCTCCTCCCGGTTGGACATGCCCAGAACACCTCCCCAGGGAGGCGTCCAGGAGGCATCCAGAACAGATACCTCAACTGGCTCCTCTCGATGTGGAGGAGCAGCAGCTCTATTCTGAGCTCCTCCCGAGTTACCAAGCTCCTCACCATCTCTAAGGGAGCGCCCAGCCACCCTATGGAAGAAACTCATTTCGGCTGCCTGTAAGCGGGATTTAGTCCTTTCGGTCATGACCTAAAGCTTATTACCATAGGTGAGTTTAGGAACGTAGATCAACAGGTAAATAGAGAGCTTTGCCTTACAGATCAGTTCTTTCTTCACCACAACAGATCGGTATATCGACCGCATCACTGAAGAAGATACACCGATCTGCCTGTCGATCTCCCATTCCATCCTTCCCTCACTCATGAACAAGACCCCAAGATTCTTAAACTTCTCCACATGAGGCAGGAGCTCTCCACCAACCTGAAGGGGACAAGCCACTCTTTTCTGGCTGAGAACCATGGCCTCGGACTTGGAGGTGCTGATTCTCATCCCCACCGCTTCACACTCGGCTGCAAACCGTCCCAGTGCAGGTCCTGATTTGATGAAGCCAACAGGACAACATCGTCTACAAAAAGCAGAGACAAAATCCTGTGGCCCCCAAACCGGACTCCCTCCTGCCCCTGAGTGCGCCTAGAAATCCTGTCCATATAAATAATGAACAGGACCGGTGACAAAGGGCAGCCCTGCCGGAGTCCAACATGCACCGGGAACAAGTCTGACTTACTGCCGGCAATGCAAACCAAACTCCTGCTCTGGTCATATAGGGACCGGACAGCCCTTAGCAGAGGGCCCCGGACCCCATACTCCCAGAGCACCCCCACAGGTCGCCATGAGGGACATGGTCGAATACCTTCTCCAGATCCACAAAGAACATGTGGACTGGTTGGGCAAACTCCCATGAACCATCCAGCAACCTGGTGAGGGTATAGAGATGGTCCTGTGTTCCACGACCGGGACGAAAACCGCATTGTTCTACCTGAATCCGAGGTTCGACTATCGGCCGAATTCTCCTACATTTACATTTACATTTACAGCATTTGGCAGACGCCCTTATCCAGAGCGACGTACATAAGTGCTTAAATCTCTATCGTTGAATACATTAATGCTGGATCACTAAGTTACATACTTAAGATACCATGAGTTTAAAACATTTGTTCAGAGTTACAATGAAAAAGTGTCAAAGGTGTGTTTTTTTTGTTGTTTTTTTTTAAATGCAAAAGATAAGGAAAGAAGTGCTAGTTGAAGTGTTTCCTGAATAATTAGGTCTTCAACCGCCACTTGAAAATAGCCAGTGACTCAGCTGTCCGGACCTCTAGGGGAAGTTCGTTCCACCACCTTGGTGCCAGTACAGAGAAAGTGCCAGTACTTTCTCCTCTAAAGTACCCTGTCATAGACTCTTCTCCATACCATTCTGTGTATATTTTTCTTCCAAACGTTCTTCCAGACATTTGTTCAATATCAAACAATCTGATTATAAGGCCAAAAATGAAATCTTAAACTTATGTCTATTTGTTATCTTTAACTTTGTCTTTTTTTCTTCTAAAGATAAACATAAATATAGGGTTTCATTTTTGGAGTCCACATCAGATTATATGTCACTGATACCCTTCCCATTGCCCTGCTTGCTATCACATTTATACAAGTCATCACAGTCTATCTGCTATTAAATAACAATGCCTAAAAGCACAGGAACAGCAACAATAGCATTCCTTAAAACGCCTCATACGGCTTATTGCTTTCTATAAAGCACCTGATTAATTACCTCAACAACGTATGTCCAATTTTTTTCTGACTAGTCAGCAACAACAAAATTAGTAAAATATGCCTCAGTTGTTCACATGCCTTCAGAATCTAACACCTTAAAACCACCATCACGGCCTACCTCTTCCTCTCACACTGACAGTAATTGCCTATTTTAAAGCTCTCTATCTTACACAGAGCTAAATGGATTCCTAATGGACTTGTTACACCATTAACAATAGACAAATAAAATATATAGAGCTGTATGACATTTTAAAAAGTCTTCTGGTAAACAGCATTAACTCAGTCATTAAGAAAGGGAAACCTTAATTCCATTAAGTTTGTTGTAGCTTTATTTCTCTATATTTGGGTAATGAGTTAATGCATAAAAAGCCTCTTTATAAGTCTGTTATTAGTGTTGGATTTAAACATGGGTAGAGGCGTTGTTAGAAAAGCAAGTTAAAATGAGACATTTATTTACTGGAAATTTGCAGCAAATAAAAGTTTGTTGTGCATTGCATTTTAGGCTGGATAATTGTTTGGAATAACTTTATAATGGATAATACATTATAAACATTGTAAAGAGCCTTATTCAGAATATCATACAGATGTCATGGGTGTAGATGGACACACTGTGATTCTACACTGGATAATACGTAATAAATTACTGAAAACTGTCTTTAAAATTGTAGTGTCAATGGTAATTTAGCAATAACATCCTATGTATAATGAAACATTCTGATTGTCTAGCATGTATATTATTAGCAATTGGCAGCCTCACATGGTGTACATAGCTTACAGACATATATTTTAGCAAGTGATACATTGAATACTATGATACAGTGATAGATGAAGATACCTTGGTTCATCAGGTCCAATTTTATTTGCTATGGCAGGTTAGCCATGGACAAAATATTAACTCACTCAATATATTGAGGTTCATCCATGTTATTTAAATTGGACATACCACATTTTTAACTTGAGATCTGTGGTGGTCTACTTATATGCATTATTTTCAATTCAGTTTTATTTGTAGAGAGTTCAGTAGTGATTGTCAAAATGCAGAAATCCAGAGTAGATCTACATCAATAATGAGTAAGCCAGAGAAACTTGCTGAGATGACACAAGAAAGAAATTTTGAGAAGAGCCACAACAAAAGGAATCTATTCGTTTCTCTCTAGAATAGCCGCTAAGGGATCAATTCAACTTGGACTCTCAAAAATGATTTAAATGATTTATGTCCAAAAAATGTTGCACCCAGGACCTTGAATGCTAATTCAAATTGCGGACTTCACATATCTGGAGATATCCAGTCAAGTTCTTTCTAACTACCATTGGATAAATGACACAGATGTAGATGCTATGTTCAAAAGCATGTTTAAAAAAACTTTAATGTTCTGTGGGAAAGATTTAAACCCTCTGAGTTACATTGGAGAAGGGACAGGAATTTTTTTTCTTTCCGTAACTGCTGGCTCTGAATGTCCCAAGTGCATTCAGAGGCATATGTCAGATTTATTGCATTAGTTATTGTTACCGGCGCACTGTAACTTAGGAATAAAACATGACAAGGCCTGCTTTTAGAGGAAAATAATCAACCAGGGGTCGTGTAATGCAGCCCAACATGAAGCAGAACAGTCATTTCCTGTTCCCAGTCATTTTTCTATGAGTTAATAAGGCAATAAAAATGCAGCTTGTTAGAAAGAAAACAGAAAGGAAAAGTTCTCTGCCATGAAAACTTTTCTTGTAAAAAAACTTAAATATACAGCTTTAATCCAACAGAGTTACTGAGTACTGACACTGCAGATTCCTTCCAACAATGGTAAATAAACTTATAATATAATTGATTTTATAATTTGGGATATCCCATGATGGATTTAGAAATAATCCCTGCAACTCTGTGTATGCAAGGATTATATGCCTGTTCATTGCAGGGCACTTGGCATGCACACATGGAGAAAACAAAAGAAATGTACAGACAGTAATCAGAGCTCAGGGTTCACCAATATACATGTACATGTAATATACATGTAAATATTGTAAAAAAAAAAAAAAAATGATATAAATATGCATATGCAGTGTGTGTGTGTGTACATGCATGTGTGTGTCATATTTATCTATTTGAAGATCCTTTTTCCGATATACACATCATCGTTCTTGGATCTTGTTTATCCTATGATTACTGGCCACCTGCAGCAAAGTGCTGACTGGTTGTAAGTGTTTTAGGGTAGCGACATCCTGTCTACAGCAAGAAACAAGTTTGGATTCCAGTAATCATCACTTCCTGCACACACACTGACCGTCTGCAGCCAGCAGTTAAAGCAGTCTAATTGCACAGAGGGAAGCGCTTGGCTTCTTTAAACACATTAGTATCAAGACCAATATGCCAGCTGCATTGGAACAGACACCACCACACTGCTGGTCTCCCTCCTTTGGCTCTTTTTTGGTGTGATTTTGGCAGCACAAGTGTGAATCAAGTCCAAATTCCAAAGTGAGAAGCTTTGACACTCCTCATCTAAGATGTTCATCATTTGCACAAGATGATAAGGTTCAGTATATCAGATTTGCTATTATGATTGTAATATATATATTTTTTTTTAAATGCTTACAAGCATGTCATAGATATATCATTCTCCACCTTTTTAACACAGGTTGCTTTTCATCCAGCGCTGGACTTAGTAAAATCAATATGTCTAATCTCTGAGAAGGGAAAACATTTATGAGGCCATTTATGGAAGAATATAATTATATTTGCATGGCTGCTTCAACATCAGGTAGTTTTCCTGTTAGCCAAAGTATCAGAAGTATCAGAGGCTCAGATTTGAGACTACTGAGACCTTCATCAGCAGCGAGACAGAGGTAGAGTACACAAGGTCAGCTCTCTGGATTTATGATGTTCAATGCAGTAAATGGCACAGAGGAAATCAGGAGCATGCCTGATACCATACATTTCATCACTTTGACTTCTTTAAGCTCTGTAAAAAAATATGAGATTTTGTAGGGTGCTGGCATTTCACTGAGATTATGACAGATCACAGCTCAGTCTGGGCATTTCAATCCTTATGGTGGGAGGAATGTTTTTTTCCAGCTATGTTTGGCCTGGGTTGAATTGATAACAGTTGTCTTTAGGGCTATTTAAACCCTTTGTATATATACCTCATCAATGGATTTACAATTATGATCTGAGCTTAACCCCATTGAGTCAAAACAAGACACAGTCTAAGATTTGGCATTTATTGGTACATCTTTAAGCTGTTCATGGAATTCTGACAAAATCCAAAGACCATTTCTTTTACTACAGGCACTTCTCTAGAAAATATCTGAATGTCCTGTACCTTCTGCTAAACCACTTGCTCAGCATGCTATCTTTGTGTTATTTGAATAAAATAAAACGCTACAGTACATCATTTCCACTATCCTCAACGTTTAGCTGCTATCTTTTGCCTGCAGCACAAACAAGCAACTTGAGCCTCAGCTAGGCTTATCATCAACTTTCTGTTCTTTGTGTATGCATGTGTTTGTGTGATTTCTGGAAACAACAAGGGATGCTACTCTCTCATCTGTCTCCTTGTCTCTCTGTGTCTGAGGGAGATAGAAGGATGTGGGCCAGTGGAAGTGTGTCATCTGCTCCAAGGCTTTGATGGGTTCTGTTTCTGTCTCTCTGGGCTTCAATGCTGCTCTGTCTTGTGCTGAGCTCACTCACACCTGATCACCTTGCTTCTCGCCTTTATCTGCCTAGGCTGCCTTTGCTTCCAAAACCCCCTCCAGCACTTGCCATCTCACATAAACCACCTATTCTTAGGCAGAATTCAAGCAGACTCATCCCTCAGATTAATCCCTCCGAAAGCCGTCGTTTTAAATTCAGCTGCTGTGTTTAAGATACAGCATTAATGCTCATTTAAGGGTTTGCGCAAATTACTTTTTCTCTTTTTTTCATATGCAGGCAGGGAAATGAACATCTCTAAACAGATATCCTCAGCAATAGAATGTCTGAACAGCGTGAAAGAGTGAATCTCAATTAAACAAAGCTGTGTCTGGAAATTCAATACATTTCATAGGATGAAATCTCAATGAGTTGTTGGACACAACATGGAGCTGAAATGAGGTTATATGAAATTATAGGTTATCGAAATAAGAGCTCTTAATTCTGAACTGCAGACGATACAAGCACATGATAATGCTTTTGAGCCAGAGTGAGGATACAGCTGGTCTTTTTTTTGTATCAGTAGGACTCCTCAGCCTCAGAGGACCCTCGAGAATACGTGCTGTTATATTCACAATGGCTAAATTGCAAAAAATTGGAATGTGGAGGAGTTCAAACTGAGCAGCCCTGATGATAAGATGCCTTGAAGCAAATTAACTACTACAGAGTTTTTCTTTGCAGATTATGCAACGATTGGAAATACCGTATTTAATTAACAAAAGATAACAATACATGTATAGCAGTGCTCAATATATAATTAGCCATTTTTTTGTTAAAAGTTTGACTTTAGTAATACTAATTTTTGTACAGCTCTTTGCCTTAGCAATATTTTAAAACCTATCCTGACAGTTCAAGACATTACCCTGTATTTAGGGACACAGTCCTGACTAATTGGTCAATGTCAAACAATAACAATTGTGTGTCTGTTTATTGTAGCACTGAGGGACAACCGAATTGAGCTGGTTCGAGCTTCGTGGAAGGAGCTGACCATCAGCATCACTGAAGTGACTCTTTCTGATGAGGGACAATATACGTGTTCGCTCTTCACCATGCCCATCAAGACCTCCAAGGCCTTCCTCACTGTTCTGGGTAAATGTTTTCATAGTTCACATACTCATCTGTATGTTTCAGTCAAGCTTAAGGGCTCCTGATGGAAGCATCCCTACTATAGCAGCAGAGACATATATATATGTATGGAGACAGTAATCTGACTACCTATTCTATCACCTTAAAGACTACTGCCAAAAACAAACTTACAAATGTCATCATTCCATCAAAGGGGCATAATTTAAATGATTACTTTGGCTTGTTTGCATGAGAAAATGCATGTGGTGTACCATTAACTAGATTGTAAAGTATGCTATATAGGCAGTGGTCAAGCACAGAAAAGATCATTATCCAAAGAAAAGGTAGTGAAGAGTAAGGGCAAGGGCTAAAATACATGAATAGGAGTAGCAGCATACATGGCTTAGAATTAATAAAGAGGCTAAGGTTAGCACAGACACATTGGGTTGTGCTTCACAAGGACACAATGCATGTATATACTCTAATAAACAGGAAGTAAATTTATAGTGGTAATTTTGAACTCAGCAAACAGCGGTTTCTGCTAACACACTATACAATATCATTTTTGTTCCAGGAGTGCCAGAGAAACCAGAAATCACTGGCTTCACAAAACCTGCTGTGGAAGGAGAGGATGTCACGCTCACATGCACAACATCTGGAAGCAAACCAGCCGCTGACATCCGATGGTTCAGAAATGATAAAGAGGTGCAAGGTATATAAAGGGTCATTGACAATTCAGCCCTATTTGAAACATAGCACAGTTTCACATTTTCACACCAGTCTTGGTCCTAAGAGAGCACTGAACAAAAAGGTTGACATTTATTCACTTGGATGACTTCAATATCCACAAAAAAAGGGCAATTACTTTGACAGGACAGTTGGAAAAACTTGAGGTTTGGGGTTTAGCAGCATGTAATCAACTGGTGTAACAGCTGTCAAGAAATGGTCACCTACTCATTATTCTTATATAATAATGAAAAGAGAGCTCATCATGTGTATAATAAATACTCTAGTACATTGTGTGATCTAATGAGTGTACTGAATATTCTCCAGTATGCTTTCAGACATACAAAATAGTACTTCTAGGGTAACACCTCTAAAGGTCCAGATTTAACACTTGAAAAAAGCTTTCAATGGATTGTCTTCCTGTATGTATCCCTGTGGTCATCAGGCTAATATGGTACACAGTTGAGGGTGATGGGGAAATGTGACATGAAGGATCATCAAGTATCGATTTTGGCACAACCATTACAATGCTATACTGTCCTTGTGTACTCTGATGCCAACAAGATTTAAACAGAACCTGTGAAAATAGATGAATTTCCATTTACAGTATTAATAAAATCCACACACAATGGAAGGTACATGTTATATTTTTAAATAGTTTTTAATGATCTCACTGCCATTGGTTGCAGTTATATTCAAGTTTTGAATATTTTTGAATTTACTTCCCAATAGAGTCCCTGCTATCTAGACTACTGTAAGTACAGTGACCAAGTAGAAACAGCACAAAAACCTTTCATTTATATATTGGTTCCTCCTCCTATTTTTCATGTCACCTCAATTATGAATGGTGTAAAATTACCTACAGCACTCCCACTAACAGCATACACACATGCAATTTACAATATGTTATTTGGGGTCTTATTAAATTAAGGCCATATCCTAGGAACCCATTGTATTTTTTCTGCTCTATTGAGGACAATAATATTAAATATTATAAAGTCTGAGAAGCGTGACGTTGCATAGTTGAGTCCAGGATGGCATTGGTGATTTACTTAGATTAACTCTGATATTTTTAAATCCTCGGCCACATGTTCAAGGATAAGTTTTGATCCATTTATGTGAGTTTATGAGTCAAATTACAACAGAGTTTTAGTGCATTACACTAAAGTTGAAGGCACTGGATAGGAATTATTTTCACTTCAATGGCCACATCCACCCTGCAGAGATGGCAAAATATGGTCTAGGTATTTCACTAAGGGTTTAAGCAGGCGAATGGTTGATGGAGCATGAGTAACTGATGGCCTGAGACGTGGATAAGAGTTCCTGACTCAGAAATGGTGTTCACGTACCATGCAGTAAAATGCCGGCACGATGCTGCAGCACAGCATCACATTCTGCCTCTATGTCACTCGCTAGTTTTTAAAAGAATCCGTGATCAAATCTGGTGTAGAGGAGAGGATATGATCTGTAGCACCTTAGGCAAAGCCAAAATAAATTTGACACAGAAGGATGCAGAAAATCTAAGAATGTGATATATCTATAGTCCTATAGATAGGTACAGCCTGTGCTTAGATATCTAGAATAATTTGAAACTTTGGTCAAACTTGCAGTGCAGTATATGTAAGCAATTTTGAAAACTTTTAACATATCTCAAGATGGGTCCCAGTGGGAGAAGCACACAATTAGATGAGTATTTCCTGCTAATTTTAGTTGTGCCAGTTTTACCTTGCTTATTATACAAGACTGTCCTGTAAGGTATTTTGCCTGTATTTAATTAAAACAGCTCCGTGGAAAAGCCATCAAGACACTGTGCTCTCTCTCTCTCTCTCTCTCTCTCTCTCTCTCTCTCTCTCTCTCTCTCTCTCTCTCTCTCTCTCACACACACACTTTCAAGAAAGTGACCACACGTTTTTTTTTCTGTCATCTGGTGTAAATCCTAACAGTGGGTGGTGATATTGTAATGAAAGACACTTTGGAGGACCTCAAAGACATCCATCCTCAAATAGAAAGTGTGAAGTCCGTCTGTTACGGAGGTGGGGTGCAAAATTGCAGCTTGTGTTTAGACAGTTCCACAGTTGCTCACAGTACATAGAATAAACCACATAGCATGAAATGAATAGATATTCACAAACACAAACTTGAACAATGCACAGACTTGTTAAATATGTACGTGTAAATATCATTTATGATAAATAAGTTTATTGAATAAAAAAGATTTTAACAGAAGGAATGTCGGTGCTGTGAATTTGCACAACTTTCTGTACTTTAACATCAGCATTTTGAACTTTACTTCTTTAATTTAAGCAGAATATTCTCATTACATTTCTTATATACCAATATACAATATGCCAGGGCAGAGGGGCATAGTGTCAGTGGTTAACACATTTGCCTTGCAGCTCTGGAGTTCGGTGTTTGATTCCTGTCTGTGATTTCTTGTGTGACTCTTCCTGTGAAGTTGGCATGTTCTTCCTGTGCATCAGGGGTTTCCTCTACGTACTCCGGTTTTCTTCACCCATTGACATGTGTTGTAGGCGGACTGGCATCTCTAAATTTGTTTGTAGTGTGTAAATGTGTGTGTGCGTGTGTGTGAATGGGTGAGTGTGATGGCACCCATCCAGGATGTCCACTGTCTTGTGCCCAGAGTCCCCTTGGAGAGGATCCAGGCTACAGAAAATAGATGGATGGATGCAAACAGTACATAAATTATTATACCAGCTGGTTTTGATTTCTTTAGGTCTCCTAAAATAATCAGAGATTCAATGGCAACGGCTTTAATTTCAAAAGGGTTTATGTTGTTAAAAGAATCTCTGTCTGTGTTTAGATCTATTGTAGACGATCGAGTCTACTCCGTAACACCTACAGTATATCAATGCTTGAGCAGCATATACGATGAAGAAGAAATTTGGGTGTTTCTACATTTAGATGCAAAATGAAGGGTGGTGTTTATGCTAAATGATTAATTTTCCAACAATGCAAGTTACTGTGAGTACAAGTGACTTTGGGAATGAAACTTTTAAATGAATACAAACAAAGGGCAGGTATTAAATTACCAGAAGCCTGTTTCCATCAGTTATGGCATTTACCATGTTTGATTAATGAGTAAATATAGCAGAAATATTGTTTTGTTGTCTCAATGTCTGAATGGTTCTCAAAATGACTTATTTTTTACTCATTATTGCTGAATAAATTTGATTTCTTATTAGATATTAACTGCAGGTTTGCTCCTCTGATGCTGACAGAATTTAAACAGAGAATGTGAAAAGAGTTTCATTCACATTTATATTATTAACTAAATATACACTCATGTCTTACACTCTTTTCTTTTAAAGTCACTGTATGTTTTGAACTATTTTTCAATGGATAGCACTGCCTTTAATCATTGTTATACTCCAGCTTCAGTTGCTTCTATTCGAGATCCGGACTTGTTGCAGATACTAAGAAGAAATAGCACACATTTATTTAAAGCTTTAATTCTGAATTGAGTTTTGTGAATATATGATGTAAAAAATAGAGAAGGTATGTAATGACAATCCAATCATCTGCCATTTAAAGTTCCCTTATTAGCCTGATTTCTTTCAAACTTTGATCCCTATGTAATCTCAGTGAGTTTTTTTGCTTGGCACGATCACATGTGATTTGTTTCTTAGGGATTTAAATCTTGATTTCAGTTAACTTTTAGAGTCTTTACTCAAATAAATGGATTAATCACAAATGATCATTAAAATGCAAATAAATAAACAGAAAATTAAACTGACATAAAAATATGCTAAAATGTTAAAGTTGTTAAAGAATATATGATATTCAAGGTTTTTAGCCATATTCCTGTTAAGTTCAATGTTCAATCATTACGTCTGAGTCAGGCAGCGCACACTAATAGAACCAAACATCATTATGAGTTCAATAAGTCTGTGGTTACATAGATTAAATGATTCATTTCTGAAATGTCAAGCTATCTTTTTAAGAAATATCGACAAATATCTTTTGACAAATTGCTGGTGATTTAACTGAAGAAACCAGTTAAAGAAACCTATAGATAGAAGGTGAATCAATACATGTAGGCATCAAGCTGCCCACTCAGAACCAAACTTGGCCGGCTCTTGTTTACCAATGCTTATCTAGATGCGAAAGATGTCAAGAGTATGGAGGGAAAAAAGACAGAAATAAAATCAATATTTTGTTTAGATGGCAAAAACGAGATTTGGATGACAATTTCAAGGACAGAGGAGATTTGTGTGTGTGTGTGTGTGTGTGTAGGGGTGAAGGAAAGAGAGAAAGAGAGAGAGGGAGGGCAAGTCCAAGTACTGTGCAGTGAACTGTTTGGCAAAGACCCTCCAGAGGACTGTTTGCATGGACCCATTTTGCTGAGCCATGGCTTTCATGGTTAGTGGACAGGAATGTCTCTGGTGTAAATCCTGGACAGTGGTTCTGTATCAGTGTCCTTTTCTACACCCCTCTGACAAGTGGGAAATTGTCAGTGGTGCTTTACTCTCATTCCTTTTTCACCCATTGACTTTATAATACATTTCAAGAAATGTCTGACTGGAATGTTGAAAAGCTTCAGACCAGGACCCAGTTGGTTTGTAAGACTTGCAAGTTGCTGCTTTGTTCTGCTGACAAAAGAAATAAGAGAATAGAAATCAATGTGGTCTGTAAAGCGGGCACTAAAGAAAGAGTGCTATAAACTGGGGCAGAACTCTGACATGCTCTCATTGGTGTGTGTTGTTTCAGGTGTGAAGGAGGTGAATGCCACAGGCAGGTCTTTCACAGTGAAGAGCACCATACAACTCCAAGTGGACCAGAAAGATGATGGAGCTGCATACACCTGCAGCGTAGAGCACATTGCCCTGAACTCAACTCCTCACCAAGTCACAGAGGTGCTGGAGGTCTACTGTGAGTAACATCTTAGGTCGGAGATGATCCGAAAGCCTTCCAACGTCCCTAAGCAATATAATAAGCGTCTAGATGAGAAATGTTTTCAGATAAGCAGCTAAAGATCTACTTTAATCAGCAGGTTTTAACAGTTCCATGATGCAATATGTTGCAAAAACATTAGAGTAGTATATAAAAAATAATTGGGTATAAAATAGAACCAGATGGAAATTTGCAGTGGAAAATATGTTTTGCATGAAAACAGTTTAATTTTGTTTTTCATATGTATTTATTGATTTATTGAGTTATAAATATATAAATATATAATATTATAAATGAATGGACTTTATTGATTATTTAATCATATATATTTAACCATATATTTTAGCCGATTCTGAATCATTTATATATAATATACATTTACATGCATTATGAATTTTTCTTGCTGTTTGGTCTCAACACAGTATATCCAACACAACGCAAGACAAAAACAACACAGTTCCCTTCATAATATGACAATACTAATACTAATACCACTACTACTACTACTACTACTACTACTACTACTACTACTACTACTACTACTACTAATAATAATAATAATAATAATAATAATAATAATAATAACGTATGTGTGATGTAATAGGTAACAGCAATGATATATGGCAATAACAAAATACATAATGTATTTTTAAATATAAATAAAAAGTAGCAATAATGATAACAACAATAAGAATCTAGTGCAAGAACTAGGAATGCAATTATTTAGTGTGAGCTTGCTTGTTACTGGCAGGTCAACATAGTAGTGATTACTGAATGCTGCCTAGCTGCAGCCTGTGTAATAATAGAAGTTGGCAGTGGAAAGAAGCTGCTTCAATGGCATGCAGTTTTTGTTATCAGAGAGTGAAATTACTTTCCTGATGGTAGTTTTTGGAATAGGTAATTAGCAGAGTGGGAGGTAGGTGTCACTGATTATTCTACCTGCTCGTCTCTTTGTCCTGACGATGTGCAGGACTTCAATTGGTGACAGACCGCAGCCTGTGATTTTCTTGATAGTGTATTGCAGCTTCCTCTTTTCTCTGGAGGAGTCTGTACCAAACCAGATAGTGATGGCAGACGTATGGATGTTGTCTATAGTAGCAGTATAGAATTGCACCAGAATAGCCTGGAGTAGATGGAACGTTCCCGATTGCTGAAAGAAATACATTCTTGCTGAGATTTCTTCTTGCTGGATCATGGATGCATCTCCCTTATCAGGTCCTGTGTAATCATAGCTCTCTGAACGAAGTCATTCTGCTCACTGATGAGTTATTAAGGAAGAGTAGGAAGGGTGTATAGGTGTTTTAATACGGTGTGAAACCCAGTATTAACTGCACTGACTAGAGATCTGTTGCTTGGATTGAGAAGACCCTGAGTTGCAGAAATCTCATCAGCAGTCATTCAAAGGTCTTCATAATAACAGAGGTGAGGACTACTGGTCTGTAATCATTAAGGCAAGTTATCTTTGGGTTGTTTGGGACTGGGAGGATGATTGATGTCTTGAAGCAAGCTGGAACAGTTTTAAGCTCCAATGAGCAGTCAAATATGTCTGTAATTATGGCAGACAGTTGATCAGCACAGTGTTTGTGTGTTCCAGGTGCAACAGGATCAAAACCTATAGACTTTTTCTTTCGACTATTGTTTTGTAACTATACACGGAATTAGGGATGTTGGGGTGGTTTGGATGTGAAACTAAGACGGGATGAGTAGGTGACAGATTTAGGCACCTTATGGGCCATTTGTCTCTCAAATCTCAAGTATATCCTTTACAATATGCACACTTTATTTTAAAAACTTGTTTTGGGAAAAAATAATTTACAGCCATCAAATAATGTAAGACATAATTTATTGTATTTCTTAACACTATCTTC
Organism: Tachysurus vachellii; assembly: GCF_030014155.1. NCBI lineage: Eukaryota > Metazoa > Chordata > Actinopteri > Siluriformes > Bagridae > Tachysurus > Tachysurus vachellii. The sequence goes on from NC_083474.1 coordinate 14,254,659, forward strand.
CATCTAATTTAACATGTATTTGTACTGAAGGTGTTTTATATTTTATCTAATAAACATTATTCCATGATTAATTAAAGGAATGAATAAAATATTTAAGGTCCACGTTTGCCAACTGCCCCGATTCTTACTTGCCGATTGAACTGTTTTTCTCCATCACAGATGCACCTCAGGTAGAGATTGTTCCATCTTTAATCGTGCCACAGGAAGGACAGTACTTCAAACTGGAGTGTACATCTAAAGGCAACCCCTTGTAAGTCAACCACTAGTGAAAGGCTGTTCATTTTTTGGCTGCTTTTTTCTGTTTTCAGTTTAAAGAGTACAAATAATTCCAGAAAATGACAAGGAGCTTTTCTCCACCACATGAAAAATGTTATAATAAATAATAAACCCTTGATATTTAGGAGACTTATAGTTAGTTGCTAAATCTTAAATAATTACAGAGATATTGTATAAGCATGGTGAATTCTGTGACCTTTCCAAGCCACAGGCCTGACCTTTAAAAGATTCTCACTCAAAAAAATAATAAAAGGGCGAGACAGTAATTTTTACTGGAGCTTTAAATATCAAACCTATGCAGGTCTTAAACAAGCAAGCTTTCATTATACCAAGCACTCAGGTTGTTTCAGTAATGCACTGCCTTTCAGGAGGCAGGATCTAGTACAGCTAATGATATTTCTAATGTAAAATTTGGAACAAATCGAATGAGTGAATGAAACAACTAACAATGTTAATGACTGTTAAATGAAATGCACAATTTTTTTTTTATATATATTTTTTTAAGACATATATAGAATTTTATAGAATTTAGCAGTACCATCTGGCTCATTCATGAAAATATCTAATCAGTCAATCGATATAGATATAAATCAAGAACATTAGTAAATATTCACACCAAACATCAAAATAGTGGGAGAATGTGATCACAGTGACCATAGTTTTGCTGTTTCAGAAACTGCTTATGTCCTCTGATTTGCACTGAATGGTGCGGAAAAAACCCCCCAAAAAAATCAGTGAGCTGCAGGTCTGCACCAGAAAACAACTTGTTAATGGGGGATGTTGATGAGAAGTGGCCATAATCCAGACTTTAATAATTTGTCCAGACTTATTTGTACAGAATTTAAGCTGGTAGGAAGGATAAAGTAGCTCAAATCACTACACTTTAGAATGTACAACACGTCAGATCTAGAGGTGAATGAGCTACAACAGCTGAAGATGACATTGGGTACCGAACTGTCAACCAACCAAGCCAGTAATCAGAGGCAACAGTGGGCACAGATTCAACAAAACTAGACCGTTGAAGACTGTAAGAATACCAAATGATGCATTCTCATTCTTTAACCATCTGCCACCAACAAACATGCCACAGCCAGAGACACTGAGATGACATATGCTCTCATGTTATGCTACTGGTTTTATGCGTTGCACTCCTGATACTGTACATGATTTGTAAATCCTCACATGCGCCCCTATGAACGACTTGAGATGCATGAAAGGATTTACCACAACAGAGTAAAGAATATTATTAATATACAGTATAGAGTAATACATTTCATTTCTTATGATGAAAGAGTGTGTGCTAAATGTGCTAATACTCATTGTTGTAGACCTGACCGAGTGTTATGGACAAAAGACGGCGGGGTGCTTCCTGATGTCGAGCGAATGATAGTAGAAGGCAGAGAACTAATCATCACAAGCCTTAATAAAACAGACAATGGCACATACCGGTGTGAGGCAAGGAACCATCTTGGGACCAACAGTGATGAATATGTTCTGTTTGTGTATGGTGAGTTCTTATTAAAAAATGCTAACAGTTACATACAGTATTGAAAAAAAAATTGGTTCTATTTTGCATCTTTGTGTTTTCATACTTTTTCTTATTCACTTGTCATTTCAGTATTCTGCTGTTTACTTTGGTTCTGTCTTACTTATAGTCTTTCAATCGATCACAGCACACAAAAAAGATGTATACTCTCACACACACAAACACACCCACCCCTTAATACACACATAACTCATAACTCATTTTGACCCAGTTTAGTGTTGTTATATGGAAAAAGGGAAAAGTGCTGTCGGAGGCAGTATTTAATGGTGAGGCTGAGATATCAGTTGATCCTCAGCTGCAGACGGTGCTGTGTGAGATATAACATATAATTAAGGCTACTAACACACACAAACATTTGTCAAGATAAAAATCGGACGTAGGTAAAGAATATTATCCATGGACAAAGATTTCAAATCAGCAGCCACAGACCAGCGGCTGGGTCAATCATATATGCCGGTGCAATATAGGCAGTCATGCAAAGGTGGAGGAATTATTCGTGATTTGTCTGTGCTGAGGATTTAATATATTTACTGCATTTTCCATTCCATCTTTTAGTCAAAGGTCATTATGCTCTGTGAGGTAATTATTCGTGACATAGGCCATTTTCTGTGAGGTGCGATTTTCTCCCAGTAGTTGTTTTTTTTAATAGATGGAACATTTCAAGCTGAATTGCAAGCAATATCTGTTTTATACTCTCTCTAAAAATGCTCTCTCTTATTATTAGGGTACATTTCTACCATCTCTTGTAATGTGACCAATAAATCAATTCAACGAATTTAACTAAAACCTCAGGCATTTAAAAGACAGATATATTAATGAAATTGTAAAAGTGTCACAAATGATGAAAGGTTTCAATTTAATTTTAGAAAAAAAATCCTCCTTGCGTATTACTTCTAAATGATGAATTTTATTGTTCAATCATATTGATGAGTATCTTCATTTTGTACACAATAAATATTTCCATTTTGGCAATAAATGAACCTTGCTAGAAGTAAAGTGTGTAGAATAATATAGCTAAGTGAAGGGACCAGACAAAAAAAGCTAAACCCAGCAAAGGTCATAGCCAAGGGTTATTTTCACTAATGGAGAGCAGCACAGTGTACTCACATCTCAGTGATCTGTAAAAGTTAAAACGATTCACCCTTGACTTCATCGAACCTCCACCAGCCAGCACATCCAGCTGCATTTCTCGTCTGCTCAACAGGCAGAAACAGAGTGAGAGAGAGAGAGAGAGAGAGAGAGAGAGAGAGAGAGAGAGAGAGAGAGAGACCCTCATTCACATTAAACATTAGTTTGCTTCTAATTCATCTGAATGTCTTTCTGTATGCCAATGAGACATTTATCATATCTCTCTCTCTCTCTCTCTCTCTCTCTCTCTCTCTCTCTCTCTCTCTCTCTCTCTCTCTTTCTCTCTCTCTCTCACACACACACACACACACACACTCTCACACACACACTGAATCACCTTTGGATGAAGCTAATTTGCTAATGGCATGACTGCTAAGAGGCAATAAATGTCATCTGAAGTCACCCAGGCACTATTCATCTCCATTTAGCATTTCAGCATTTTTATGTGCCTACCAATCGTGAACATCACAATCTAGACATGTAAACTGATGGAAATTATATGATAGCATATAAAGAGCATGGACAAAATCATAGCAACATTATGTGGACATTTTTTGCAATTACTAAAATCTTTTAATTTTTTTGATTAAATTTAAAATACAAATCTGTTTCTTATTATCTTTTAAGTATTAACTGCTATATTGCTTTGATGAAGCAGTAAAGAGACAAAAAATTCCAGTTCTGCATTTTAAGAAACATTTTTATAAACAGTTCATCTGAAAGATATTGCATTCACCTGTGTGAATATTTTAAACGAAAGGACTATCATTGTAAGGAGGGACAAGCACATGATGGCTTGAAAATTAGATGCCAGCATTCATTTGAAGCCTGACTCAATCTAAACCCAAACGGTGCACCATTAGCTTCCTAAAGCTGATATTTATGACAGGGCTTCCATTTGGAAACTGCTCCCAGGACAATGTAAAATACCAATAACCTTTTGTAATGAGAAGCACAGAAATTGGACCTTGAACACTCAACATATGCAATATGGTAAGATGTGTTATCTGGATAGGATTGTCTTTCCTTTACCTACTCCCAAATGACCCATATGCTAAGTCTTGGAAATTAGATACTTGCTATTGATTGCGATCTCTTTGTTTTTCATCCATCCTCCCAGGATTAAAAAGCTTGATGAGTATAGTTTTCATTCATCACAAATAAGCACCTGTACTATATCACAGAAACATGAATTTTCCAATCACATTAACATGAATGTTGCTGCTGTCTGATGTTCAACACTCGGGGGTAAACTGAGATTTAGGAGGTAAAGGAACCATTTTTTTTGATTGGCAACACTGGGCCATATTTTTAAACCCCTTTGTCTAAGTTTACTTAGAAAGAAACTGACTAAACTGTAGAACTTAGCTTCTAGGCATTGAGCCGTATAATTGGAAAGTTTAACTTATTTATTTATGTTTGTTGCACACGAAAGGGTAATAAAATAAAACAGCAATTTATAGACAAATGCATAAAGACGTCAGTGACAAATTATTAAAGAAGGAGGTGGTAGCTGCTGTGGGGCAGTGGCTGAGCTGCATTACTGGACGATCATTTTTCTGGATTTTTTGATGTCATTAAAAGTAAATTAGATGTGCTATTAATATTCCATGTATTAATATTTGTTTGGCATTTATTAACAGATGTACTTGATTATGAAGAAGGTTTAGCAGTAAACCTTTGTAAAGCTGGTGGGAACATTTTCTTTAGTTTAGCCCATAAAAACATTTCAACTTTACTAAATGATTTGATGAACTGATAAATGAGGCCCATTGTGAAAAGAGATCAGTTTATATGTGGAGGTCTCAACATCGCTCTATTGGTTTATGTTATAAAGTGTTAAACTGGGTGATTAGACTTAGTTTCTCAGGGTTCCTTGTTTGTGAGTTTGAGTTGTGTCACATTATAATGTACAGCTAAATGACAAAACTGTGTCTGTTTGTAATAATATAAAAGCAGAGCACAAAGCTATACTAGCTAGAGTGAACACAAGGGATTTCTTGTTCATTTAAAAAAAAAATCATTAAAAAAAAAACATTTAATAGCCATTACCGCTGGCCATTCAGATTACACTCAACATTTCAGATAATCACATTTAGTGTATAGTAATTACACAGCTATACAGGGAACTAATTATATATTGTCCAAATTAATCTAATTTTTTACTCAGCCATGTAGATCATACAGATTAATAAATGTACAGTACCTAGCAATACAATTACAGATTAACAAGTGTAATACACATTGTTACACAGAAAGCTAGATACACTATATGTTTGTGGGCTGCCTGAACAACTCTGGACAAAGTTGGGCTTCTTTGGATGCTGTGATATGGTTTGCCAAGGCTGGAGTGGAAGAAATCAGTGGCTTGCACATGCTTCAAAATCTAGTAGATCTAGATGAGTGGAGCTTGTATACTGTAAAAGGAAAGAGGTGACTAGATCTGGAATGATTGCATACTGGTTTCAAAGATAATCTCCTCACATGATGTAGAACTACTGTATGAATTATGTCTGATTTTTCTAGCAATCTCAGTAGTGACAACTTATTCTGGCTGCACAACAGAATCCCTTGGAATTACTGTGGCTAAAGCAGAGAAAAGGGAATTCAATAATCATGAAAGTTTACAAGCAGAGGGGTTTGGAGTGTTCCTTTAGCTGCCTGGGGTTGCTTATTGGTGTGATTTATCACACTGAATAATGCAATAGATTGTACGATTGATTTTAAATAGATTTTAAGATTGTATTAGAAATTATTTACTTTACTCAACTCTTTTTGTTTACAATGATGAATCTCTGCTCCTCTGCATCCCCTAAATTTCCATGTTTATTACATAGATTATTGAAGCCTATTGCTGTATGTGTAGATATTGGGGATAATAAGGAACAAAACTTGTGACAGAAAGGATCGGTTATATATCTGTAATATAGTTCATTATCATATAACAGTCTCAGCAGGAACAGTAGGCTCATTTTCCTCAAATTAGATGTACATACCCAAACTGTGCTGCTATATGTGTATAAAACTATTCTTGAACTTTTTTCCAAGTCAGCATCAGCATTTAATATCTCTCGGGAGGTTGAAAAAAGAAGTGCATCAATTGCCTTTAGCAGTAAAATATTTATTAATTGATGTCCTCGCTCAGTTGCACTACAGACGTCTTTTAATTAGACTGTAGAGATAGCCTAAAATGAATTATGTATATTTGCACTGAGAGGCATGCAAACGTTTAGAAAATTTTATTCACACAAAGCCTTTTTCATCAGAAAAATTGTTACATCTCCATGGTGTTTAGATACAAAAAAAATCTAGCTAAAGAGCATGGAACTATGGTGTTTTTATTTTTTTATTTTTACAAGATTCAGATATTTAAGGAACTAAGTAACCTGAATGAAGGGGAAATCCCAGAAGAACACGACACCCAACAGACAGTGAACTGAATGTACCTTATTTGAAGCTTAAGCCAGGGAAACTTGCTTATATCCATCCTCATTAAAAATGGAGGAGCTGAGCATTTTAGACATCCCTCACTGGGAAAGAGGCAACGAATATTACTGTTTCAGTAAACTTATACTTTTGGGAGTGTGTGCAAGATGGTGTAAAGCCAAGCTCAGAGGTTCAAACTAATACTGCTGGGAAGACACACAGTCTGCAGAGCAAATGGGTCTGGATCAGTTATATTGTCTTTGAATCACATAAGCTGCTACCCCCCCCCCCTCTCCCGCTCCCTCTCTCTCTCTCTCTCTCTCTCTCTCTCTCTGTCTCTCTCTCTCACACTTTCTCACATTGTCTCTATGGTTGCTGCCACTTTTCTTCACCTCCACCTTTTAACATCACACTTTCTTTTTCTTTAAGCATATAAATTGGTTTAAAAGGTTTTTAGTGACACTATACCGAGATAAAAGCTAAACTTTCAGGTGTCAGTCTGTCTTAGATGTAAAAGATAAAAGATAAAAGAGATAAAAACAATCAGTCCTTCTGGTTCTGTAGTTCATCTAGTTCATCTTATATGCTCAAAGAATATATACCTTTGCACAAGAAATGGACTTGACTGGGATCACACTGAAGTAATAAATCATGAATGTTTTATTCTTTTATCCTTTTTGCTGTGAAACTCCAATATTCATTCTTGTGAAACCACTTGCCATCCAAAGTCACATAATTAGTTAATTAATAATTAAAGTCCAGCAATACTTAGAGTCCAGCAGCACACAAGAAGGACCATGTATTTGTTAGAAAAAAAAGAAACAAGCATCATCATGAAGACTGGGGAACTGTCAAACAAGTCATGGAGAAAATTCTGGAAAGGTGTCAGTCACGGCTTGGTAATTAAGACTGTCATTAACTTTGACTATCCTGCATTTATTAAAAATGGAAAGGCCCAACAGTGGCTCTGCCTAGAGGAGGCCATCCACCAAAAGTCAGTGACTGGGTAAAGAGGACATTAATCAGAGAAGCAACCTAGAGGCCATGGGTAACTTGGGTAGGAGCTAAAGAGATCCACAGCTCACATGGGAAAAGCTGTTCACAGGACTCACCACAAAGCTAGTAGCATGCATGTACATAATATAGCTATAAACTGTCACCAACAATGTAGGTAAGCATTACAATAACAATGTGTTGTATAGGGTTCTTCAACGTGCTTTTAGTTTCTTTACTGTCCCAGCCTGCCACGTTTTCTCTAATTCTCTGAAAGCATGCTAATATTTACTGTCTTCATTAGTATTCTTAAGTTTATGTGTGTTAATGTGTGTGTGTGTCACCACTGTTGATTTCCTGATCTCCTCACCCACGTCTTCCCTTGTTGCCCTTCTCTGTCTGCATCCATGGCAACAGCCAAAAACTTACCAGGTACTTCAGGTAACTATCGCCTCGTTCAGTGTATGGTCATTGCGAGACGTGGCCACTCAACCTTCTTCATAGCATGAGCTTGGGGTCATTGCCTTGCATGGGAGCACTTGGGGTGACGTAAAGAAAGGCCATGGTGCTCCATTCCAATCACTCCCACGGGAGGCCCTCAAAACTCAGAAGCTTCTGCCACCAGCAAATCAATCCATTATACTAGATTAACACTTGCTTAAGCTATGAAAGGATGTCCAAAAATCATGGCTTGATTGTTTCAATAAGAAATTTAAAGCATCAATGTTTTGTATACATAAAACAAATATTTGTATCTAGTAACTGCTTCCATAGACTTTCCCAGCAGGAATAGTTTCATGTTGTCTTGTTACATTTCATATAGTATGGAATAAGCTCAGAACTAGGACTTGAAATGGAGCCACTGAGCTAACAAGCTCTATAAAATGATGTTGGTGAAACACAAAGAAAAATAATGTAGGAGTCACAGCATGTTTTCATATCATCAGCGTGTGCATGGCACTGTCCTTGAAAAAGTGATTCTGTTCTGCTATATGCAGCATTACGTGTATTTTGTTCTGGTCCATTGATGTTTCCCTGTAGTCATTTCTTTCTACCATGTTTGTGTATGTGTTATGTCTTACATTATGGCAAGAACTCTGGTATATTCTGGTCTAATAATCTTATTGGAACTTATTTGTAGAGATCATTAGCCTGTGAAAAGAAATTATTTAAATAATTAGAAATTCTAATTTGCTTTTAGGATCTAATCACACGCACACCTTATTCCCCAGAGACCATTATGTTATACATGAGTGTTTGAGATTTTTTTTTTCTGACTGAAATTATTGAATGGAAACAAAATATTAAGCTGCTTACATTTCCCTTATTTCCCGTATATTATTTTGCAATATTTTATACGATTATAATTTGTTTTAATTCATGTAAAAAATATATTCGTTTGTGTAAATTTAAGATGAAATCATTTTATCAACGTCATTATTATTGTAGTATATGAGTTCATGTTGATAAGGGAAAGTCAAAATTCACTTCCCATAATGCCAGTATTCACAGAACTACATTAATCCTTATAAGCCATTTGTAAACACTAACAGAAATCTACATAAATATTCATAAAGGCTTTATCCAACAGGCTTCAGATCTGTCAGTTTTGATGTGAAGTTGATGCCTACATTTACTAATATAAATTTTGTTTTATGGCAATTTCTTTTATTACGATATCATGATAAAAATTTATGAATGTTACTATAAAAGCAAGCATGCTTTCAAATGAATTTAAATAAGTGAGTTTGGTTTTGATGTTTTGTTTGACATCACATTACTATTATATGATGCTTCTTTATGTACCAGAAGAACACTGATCTAGTCTGTTGACACGAACATTTAACTGAGAAATTGTCATAACCAGTGTTGTCTGGTTATGATACTGAATCAATGGGCTAAATTGTCTTACTGTTTATTAGTAACTCTGTGTTTTATGAAACCATTTTGAGCCTCTTTCATTCAAACCACTTAAAACCTATGGGTTTTGTGGTCCCTTAATCTTAAGCTTTACAGTTTTTGCTTTCAAAAGCTTTATAAAAATCAATTATCCACCTAGCTTCTTTATAATACTGCTGCTAATATATTTCAGTGTGTAACTTCACTGTGTATATGAAGTAGGCCTAAGTAAATTAGCCTATAAAATATATGGGGCATATTAACATGCATCACTTGGTCAGAGGTACTGAACTGGTCAGAGGTACCCTGCATTAATCTACATTCTGGGCTAGAAAGAAATCAGGCTCAACTTCACTGTATTATTGTTGCTGTTGTTCTTGGTTCCTTAAAAGTAAACAATGATTCAGATTATGCCATGTAGATGACAAAAATTGAGCCACATTTTAAAGTTGTGAGAGCTTAGCCCAGCTATGACTGTGTGTACCAGTTGGCCCTAATAGAATAGAACAGGGGCATAGCAACCTTTATTATCTGCCACATATACATTACAGCGGAATTCATTACTCCACATACCCCAACTGAGGAGGTTGGGGTCAGAGTGCAGGGGCAGCTATGATACAGCACCCCAGGGAGGGTTGAGGGCCTTGCTCAAGGGCCCAGCAGTGGCAGCTTGGCTGTGCTGGGCCTTGAACCCTGATCCTCTGATCAACAACCCAAAGCCTTAACCAGTTGAGCCACCACTGCCCGCAATGCAACCTTGTGTATATACAAATCCATCACTTGCCTTGGATATAATGCCAACTTGACATTGAAAATAGTTGAAAACTGTCTTTATGGCAGCAGACAGTCAGCTGATAATGTAGATATGTCATTAAACATGGTACAATTACACATATAGATAAAACAGCATGTCCAGGGTAGACGCATGTGAAGGTATAAAGAGCAGATAGTTTGTTTGATTTGGATTTTACTCAAGCGCTCCACTTCTATTTACACCTAAGGAAATGAACAAAGAGAAGGACCACAGTGTGCATGTTTTAGCACATAAAGCTTTTGAGTCTGTTCTTGTGCATAACTTGTGTATTTATATCAACATGCAGCGTTATAGGTCACAAGAGGTTTTGGTGTAACAGCAATAAACAGTGCTAATTGAATTTACACACAGTAAGACGATATATATGTGTATATATAAGTGTGATAAGAAATGTAGCCTGAAGTAATACACCTAACTAAAAAGCATTATTAATAACCTAGGATTGGGCTTATATTCATGTCAAACCATAACCTTGGTCTGCCAAATGATGAACATAGTCAATAAAATATTTTAAAACAACAATCAATTGTTAGAACTTTTCTCCATGTTCAGCAGTTTAGATATATGCTGTCACTGGCTTCTAGAAGTTCATGCTAGTGTTCACTTTTCCTAGTTGCTAGCTGTCATCAGATCTAACTGGTGGGAGGGACAATGAAAAAAATGACTAAAATCCTATTATAATTACATATAAAAATATATAATGTATATATGTAAATAATATATAATCAGGTGAATATGTAGATTGAATATATATCTTTAAATCAATATATACAACAAAATATTTAATAGTTCTATTTGTGAAATCTTTACTAAAAACTAAAACATCCCAAAATCATCAGCACTTACTTAAACAATGTCCAGTCCACCGTAATCTTCAAAACTAAGTCTAAATGTTAATTGGAGTAAATGGGTTTATATGGGTGTTAAATATGGCACTGCAGAAGCCATTTTTCCTCTCATCTCTCAGGGTCACTTTGCCAAGTGCAGCAGCAGCAGGACACATTCATCACTATGAACTAATGAGAGCGCGAGAGCACCGCAGTAAAGACACATAGTTAAAGTTTACACGCTCACATAAGCACTGAAACAGTACGCTCGGGCTGTGGACAGGGCCAAAGGTGCCAAACACCTACAACATCCTGAACCAAACGACCAGCAGACGTTTCATAGCGTCCTTAGAAGGTAGAGGTCATGGCGAACACGACAGGCAGCGAGTGCACAAGAGGCACTAGAGGGCTATCTATGCTGCAGTGGTCGCTGCAGGGAAGGAAAGTCATTATTCCAGGTGACAATTAATCAGCACAGCTCCAAAGATGACGGAGTTCACCAACATCCGCTCGCTCAAAGTTAAACCCGAGAGACAAATTAACCCACAGCAAGCTCAGACATTTTTAAAGTTGGTCATATTTCTTTAAGGGCTGAGTCAGACCAGAGGAAATGTTATAGCAGAAGTCTGTTTTTTTTATTTGCAGAGGCCATATTTAATATGCTTTCTACTTAAAAATAAAAAGACAGACAATCTATTAGCACTGATAGGCAGCATGAGAATGCTCAACGTTAACACCATGACCTGGGATTTTTTTCTGGCTCTTTGATTTTCTAGGATTTGACCCTGCCTAAACATCCCATGATACTTATGTTTATTATGTAAATAATGCTATATATACATATTAATCAAAGGCCATTCATTTAAAAAAATAAAAATAAATAATAATTATATATATTTACGATTATAATGCCATAAGCACCCACTCAGACAAATCTCTGACACCGGTTGCTATGCAACACCCGGCACGCAGGTGATCAGCCTGTACGTGCTGCACCTGGCCGCGCCTCTGTATAAGCCGTCCGAGTGTTTTACTCAGTGTGTGTATATAGAGATCTGTGCCAGATAACACAGCAGTGTCATGCATTTCTGATTTGTGAGTTATTTCTGAAACAGAAAGTAAAGAGAAAACTTTCAAGATAAATATTTGAGTCATTTCATTTTTGAGCGATTTGCCTATTTAAAATTTTGGTGCATTTAAGTTCAAGCCGGTAAAAATACATTTTGCTTTTTTTATGTGTGTTAGATGAATGATCTAAATCGTGCATTCCTACAAAAATCCTAGTGGCTAGCGCTGCTGAGTGGTGTAACAAAACTACATGGTTCGTCCTAAACAAGTCATTCTGGGTTTGTTGATATGTTGCATAATGATGCCATATTGTGTCAAGGTTAGTGTGATTCAGAGGAAGTGAAGCGAAAAAAGTTTAAAAAAGAAAAACGGATACAAGCACAAACCATGACCAACGATTAATAATAACTAGGGCTCCCGGTTCCTCGTGTTCTTCTCTATAATCTACAGTATTAGTAGTAGTAGTTAGAAGTCTGCATTTAACTAGCATTGAATGAACTGACATTGTACTAAAGGGAAAAACTCTATGAGCACTGTGAATTAACACCCATTATCAAAAACTGCACTTCTTTCATTTAACTTTAATTGTAAACTTCTACAATTACCCATGAAAGTTGCTTCATAAAAATGTCAAAGTAGGCCAGTAACTTAAAAAATCAGCCAATCATACTCACAACCTTAATCTGTCAAACAGTTAATGAAGAAAGTTCCACTCACACCAGCACTGCTATTGATAACACAGTAAATTTAGTAAGACTTCCTAGAAAGACTATTTTTTTCATAGGATAGAGAAGAAAAAAATGTTTGACACATTTTTCAGATTGTTTCTCCAGATGTACTTACTGTAGGATGGAAGTCAGATGGAAAGCACTCAGTGGTGTCCTGAATAGACCTGCAATGAAAAGTGTGTACCAGAATGAACACTGCTTTAAGCTGTCAGAAACCATGCCCTAACATGCAAAACAGAAATGCTGTCATGAACTCTTAAATTAAAGGGAGTTCAAAAGCTAAAAAAAATTATAATGTACTATTTCAGAGATCATTTCTCTTCTTTGTTTTGTCCTCCAGACCCAAATGCGTTGACTCAACATGGTCCTGATCACGCACTGATCGGAGGAGTGGTGGCTGTGGTGGTCTTCATCACGCTGTGCTTCATCATCGTCTTGGGCCGCTATCTGGCCAGGCATAAAGGTAGGCATCGCCTTATCTCTCCATGGCCCTCTCCTGAGGCCTAGAGAGTGTGCTAAAATGCTTGAACATTGTCCACTGCTGTTCCTTACGTGTCTGTGACCTATGTGGGACTGTGTGGACAGGGACATACTTAACCAATGAGGCCAAAGGAGCGGAGGACGCCCCTGACGCAGACACGGCCATCATCAATGCGGAGGGGAACTACGCACATGCAGAGGAAAAGAAAGAGTACTTCATTTAGCACCTCTGTTTCTTCCTTTCTGTTGCGTAACTGTCATGGCAACGCTGCTAGCCGGCCCGGGGAGGGCGCTAAGTCACTCGGTGCAGCCTGCTGGGGCTCCGGGTCTCCCTCCTCAATCTCCTAAAGGAGCTTACTTAGCCTCTAATGTGGGCAAAATTGACACCAGAGAGCGTTGCCATTTTATAACGCCAGTCTAATCACCAAAAACAAAAAGCCGTTGAGTTTGTTACTGTACAACCAGGTCCATTTAGGCTCAAACCATCATATTCCTCCCTCCAACTCGCCATCCTCTCATAGAAATCAGTTTGTTTGAGTTGCCAAGTGCCAAAATATACAGACACGTTCTGTGTTCGTTGTTGTGCTTTTTTAAACTTATTTTTCCCATTGAATACTGCTTTCATTACCCCCCTCACTGTGCCTGTTATATACCTTTTGCAGATATTACCAGGGAGCGGCAAGAAATGTGGTTCATCTCAAGTCGGAAAACCTTGGCTTTGCCAATAATTACGCTTTAAGGCAAGAATATGTGCGCTGCATAATGTGAATATTTATTGTCTTTTTTTTTTAGTTTTTATTTTTTACATTGTGAAAGTGAGTGTCCTCTGAAGTGTACGCCATTACAAGAATGTTATATAAAGATAAAAGACTGAACATGGACATTTATGTAATATATGGATAACAAAATATTGACAAAATAAATGAAAAATGAAGTGATAACAATTGAAAGCACAATTCATAATTGTTCCAGGCCTAATGAAGCAAACATATAGCTTATTGTGTTATTATATATGTCTGTATATCTTTGCTCTTTTCATATTTGGCCCTTAATTTATTTTTAAATGTGGGGGAAAAAAATGTAACACATATAAGCACAAACTCATTGTTAAATATCATTGGTGTAGACAGTCTCAGGATCAGACAACGAGCATAGCTGCTTTTTTCTTGTTGCTGTTGTTTGTTTTTTGTTATTTTTAAAAAAATTCTGTCTGTCTGCTTTACCACAGATCATTTCATTCCCAATATGGGAACTGATAAATTTATGATGTAGTTTCAGATTTCCCCTTGTTAATATTGCTGTACATTACTTTGCTGATGTGATTATTGGTGGAAAATATTGTTAAAATATGGGATCCCATATATGAACATTTGTATATTAGACAATGCACAGCCTAATTTCTGGACATTGTTTAAGCCTTTTGATTATATGACACTGTCAGCAGGGATTCTCCCTCCACCGAATATCTGACTTATTCTGTGTCCAGAAAATCTGCTCAGAGTAATTTAAAGTGGTCCATACTTTTATAAATGCATTCACATTAGTAACATTTTTCCCTAGTATAAGGCATGTATATAATGTGAATAATTCAGTATTTAGTAGTTTATTTAACTGAATTTTAAATCTTTATTCCTCCTTACTGTCCTATTTTAAGTTACAAACAGTTCATAAAATTTCACGTTTGTACTTTTTTCTCCTCTGTATTATTTAATTATTCTACAAAACTGATGGATAGTACATGTTCATTATTATTATTATTATTATTATTATTATTATTATTATTATTATTATTATTATTATTATGCTTTTTTAAGCTTGTGAGTAAACAGGACGAGTTCTTTAGAAGGTCAAAACATTCACCGTTATTGCCTTTGTGTTCACAATGAAACATATGACACACTGAAGCACTCGGTATCAGGCAGTTTTTAAAACATGTTTCAAATGTTCATACTTTATTTCACTGTTTATAACATCTGAGTTTAGACATTTTGTATGAAAATGTACTTTGTCTAGTGTTTCTTTTTTGTTTGTTTCTTTGTTTTCCATTTTTCTGTCTGTATTACAAAGTAAGTGTGAGGTTTGCTTTTACATGATTACATGAACTATGCCACTGTAAAAAAAAAAAAAAAGAAACAGTACTCAGAGAAAAATGCACTTATATCTGCTCTTTTTCATGCAAAGATGAATGTGTGTAGACGTCTTGTCACTTCAGTCAGACCCAGATAAGAAAAACAACAGGAAAGTAATTCAGTTGGATTATCTTTTATTATTATTATTATTATTATTATTATTATTATTATTATTATTATTATTATTATTATTATTATTATTATTAGCTAGTTTGGCTTTTTGCTGCCATCTAGTGATGAAACATTCCATACATCACAAATCAACACCAACTCCAGATGTCAAAGCAATCAATAATTCAAATGACCATAAAGAACCAATTGTAATATTTTTCATCATACACATATATCAGTAATATGTTTTTACCTCTGTAGCTTTAGGCAATCTCTTGCTTAGGCAATCATCACGTTTTTTAACAGTTTCAAGGAGAATGTCATGGAAGTGGTAAGCTATCCTTAGCCGACTGAAAACAGATATTCCGTGTGTATAATAAATAAAGGGCAACACTATTCCACTCTCATCTGTATAGTTTGCAATCTCACTATTGCATAATCCTTTACCACAGGACTCACATAATGTGTACATAACAGATGCCAGACTTACAAAACTTACTCTTACTCTGAATAGTTTTTTTCTACACACAAATCTTAGCAAGTAATTAATACAACACAGACCTTTTCCTCTGTCCATGTTTGCTTTTTAAACATTTATGAAATAAAATAACTTTGCTTTCCGTGCGACTTTTTCTCCAGTTTGTTGAGTGTTTAGCTGATCGCTTCTGGAAGATTATGGACCTTTGCATGGAGAGGAAGGTTGTGTTCAGGACTCTTTGCAAGATATATTTTAAAACATATTTTATCACCAAGCTGGTCTGTTTTTACTTCAGGTTCAACTATCTGCCGACAGCATCACCAAATGCATTTAGCCCTTGTTTATCTCTACCTAAAGAAAAAGATTTCTGAGGAGACAAACAATGCGGCAGAGCTTTATTCTGTCTCAGCTCCTCTTTTGTACAAGCTGCTCACACAGACTTGCTTCCAAAGCTTTGCTTTTAACCTTAATACCATTAATACCACTGTGTTCATCATCTCATAGATCACTAAATAGTTGAGTCAAGTCTCTGTAGTAATGCAGTGTACTGTACCTGTCATATAACCGCATTGCTTTACTGGAACTTTGAGTACAATGTGTGCTTTCTTCATTACTTCTACTCTGGATTCCTCATTAATATGGCTTTAAATATATAAAGAAAATGATAAGTGAAAAAGAAACATCTTACTCTATTGTTTTCAAGAGTTAACACTGAAACCTGACTCGTATCACTGATATTTTCTGCTATCAAAAACACCATTTTAACTGTGATAGTATTGTTACCCTGTGAAGTGATCGAGGCTCACGTCTACTGATGTCTCACAAGAATGATAAAAAGACAGCTCCAGTAACAGCTTAGTACCAGAGTCTCTAAACACATCACAAGAAATTTAAAAGAAACATTTAATATATTACCTGGTGGAGTTTCCCTTTAAACCCTGAAGTGCTTTTCGTTATGCTAGGGAAATGTTCCGCCTCAGTTACTGTGGATAAAAGCTCTTGCTATTTGAAGATACATAATCATAAAGTCATGACTTAAAGAACCTGCTGAGAAAGAGTGAATGGCTATAGATTATTTAGTATGAGATAAACACAGTCACAGTACTGGAATGTACGGTGTTTTTGGGAAGGAACTGATTAGTGAGGGGAATAATAATCAAGCCAAGTGAAGGGGGAATTCTTATCTCAAATGGTATTTGACATTTCTTATTCTACTTTATCAATCTAATTAAAAGTTACAGTAATGGAGATAGTCACTTATGAATCCGGGTGGACGTTGTGGTACTAGTGCAGCATTACATCTGCCCAAGTCTACATATATGCTTTAGCATGTTAGGATAACTGAGGTTTTATGCGACTGACACTTCATTAAAGGAAAAAAAGAGGCGGAGGTTATTATACATCAGACAGGCAAATGAATGAGATCACCTTGACAAGTCATCTAAAGTAAGAGGCTGGAATCCCCCAAGTGCTGGCAGCACACATTGCAATTACACATTTAAAGATAAGCGATTGAGTTTTTAATAGTGTTTTGATCCCCATTAGTTTGAACTTAATTGAGAACAGACTACAGACTTTGAAGAGGAATTAAATCAGCACAGTGTGGCAGTGTTTAAGAGTTAGTTAACAACTTTATTATTACGGAAAAATACTTAAAACAAACTGTATTTCAGACCTTTTTGGCTGGAAAATTTATGAGCGGTTGTAAAGGTCAACAAGCAAAATAAAATAAGCAACAAACCCTGTGAAATCCATGCTCACAAACCCTGTTATGATCCTATACTTAAAACTAACTTCAGTGGTATAAACTCAATTTAGGAAGGAAAAGAAAGTTTGCTTTGCTTGCACAATGAAATTAAAGAGTAGAAATTCGTTTCCCCAGAACAGGCAGTACTGTAGACGTACACTATTTAAACCTTGATCTTGATGTATCTATGAACAAAGTTTTACCTGATGGCTATTTTTACTTAGTTCATTTTGAAAAGACAAAATCAATTGAACATTCATATACAAATC
Source organism: Tachysurus vachellii (assembly GCF_030014155.1). NCBI lineage: Eukaryota > Metazoa > Chordata > Actinopteri > Siluriformes > Bagridae > Tachysurus > Tachysurus vachellii. The sequence goes on from NC_083474.1 coordinate 14,272,578, forward strand.
ATTTAATTACCCCAAACCATGTGACTGAAGGTATACAAACTTTTGACATAATTCTAAAACATATGCTTCGTCCAAAAACATCGTATTAGCCACAGAACACCATACTCTGTGAAGAATGGTGGAGGTAGCATTTATAGGGATGCTTCTTTTCAGTTCTAGGATTGGGGCTCTAGTCAAGATCATGGATAGCTCCAAATGCCAATGTATTCTGACCAGATGTGGGAGTAAGTCACACATGTGCAAGTCACAAGTAAGTCTCAAGTGATGAATGTCAAGTCAAAGTCAAGTCGAGTCTTTTTTAATATTTGTCAAGCAAGTCTCAACTCTCAAATTTGCGACCTAAGTCTGACTCGAGTCAAGTCATATGACTCGAGTCCCCCATCTCTGATTCTGACACAGCTGAAGGTGAGAAAAATAACACAAACACAACACAACACAAAGCACAAATCTTTTTAACCAAAGTATAAGGCTTCAAAAAACAATTTAGATCTGGTTATCAGTTGAATTTTGTATCACATGCAATTTTAAAAGGGTTGTGTTGACTTTTTATATCTACTCTCACACACAGAATATCTGAACAGTTGGCACAGTGTGAAAGTAAAAACCTCCTGCTCATATGACTTTTTTTCTTAAGGCTATGCAGGATCACAGTCTCAGTGCATGTCTCTAGTCTCGGCCCTTCTGGCAAGCTTTCTAAAATGTTAATATATAAATAAAGTAAAACATCTGGGTCTGAGTACAAAACTAGCTGCTACTGTACAGTACATATACAAAATACAAAACTAGCTGCTAATAATAACTTAAAGCTTTTTAACATATTATTCTATTAGTTTGTTTAAACTAAAAAAAAGCTTACTTTTATAATTCAAAAACCCAATTACATTATTTATCATATATACTGTGGGTACGGAAAGTATTCAGACCCCTTTAAATTTTTCACTCTTTTTTTCATTGCAGCCATTTGCTAAAATCAAAAAAGTTCATTTCTCATTAAATGTACTCTCAGCACCCCATCTTGACAGAAAAAAACAGACATGTAGAAATTTTTGCAAATTTATTAAAAAAGAAAAACTGAAATATCACATGGTCATAAGTATTCAGACCCTTTGCTGTGACACTTATATTTAACTCACATCCTGTTCATTTCTTCTGATCCTCCTTGAGATGGTTTTACTCCTTCATTGGAGTCCAGCTGTGTTTAATTAAACTGATTGGACTTGATTAGGAAAGGCACACACCTGTCTATATAAGACCTTACAGCTCACAGTGCATGTCAGAGCAAATGAGAATCATGAGGTCGAAGGAACTGCCCAAGGAGCTCAGAGACAGAATTGTGACAAGGCACGGATCTGGCCAAGGTTACAAAAGAATTTCTGCAGCACTCAAGGTTCCTAAGAGCACAGTGGCCTCCATAATCCTTAAATGGAAGAAGTTTTGGACGACCAGACCTCTTCCTAGACCTGGCCGTCCAGCCAAACTGAGCAATCGTAGGAGAAGAGCCTTGGTGAGAGAGGTAAAGAAGAACCCAAAGATCACTGTGGCTGAGCTCCAGAGATGTAGTAGGGAGATGGGAGAAAGTTCCAAAAAGTCAACTATCACTGCAGCCCTCCACCAGTAGGGGCTCTATGGCAGAGTGGCCCGAAGGAAGAATCTCCTCAGTGCAAGACATATGAAAGCCTGCATAGAAAAACTCATGACGGACTCCGAGCATCATGCTATGGGGGTGTTTTTTCAGCCGCAGGGACAGGACGACTGGTTGCAATTGAAGGAAAGATTAATGCGGCTAAGTACAGAGATATCCTGGAAGAAAACCTCTTTCAGAGTGCTCAGGACCTCAGACTGGGCCGATGGTTCAAATTCCAACAAGACAATGACCCTAAGCACACAGCTAAAATAAGAGTGGCTTCGGAACAACTCTGTGACCATTCTTGACTGGCCCAGCCAGAGCCCTGACCTGAACCCAATTGAGCATCTCTGGAGAGACCTGAAAATGGCTGTCCACCAACGTTCACCATCCAACCTGATGGAACTGGAAAGGATCTGCAAGGAAGAATGGCAGAGGATCCCCAGGTGTGAAAAACTTGTTGCATCATTCTCAAGAAGACTCATGACTGTACTAGCGCAAAAGGGTGCTTCTATTCAATACTGAGCAAAGGGTCTGAATACTTATGACCATGTGATATTTCAGTTTTTCTTTTTTAATAAATTTGCAAAAATTTCTTTTTTTTCGGTCAAGATGGGGTGCTGAGTGTTCATTAATGAGAAATAAAATGAACTTTTTTTGATTTTAGCAAATGGCTGCAATGAAACAAAGTGAAAAATGTAAAGGGGTCTGAATACTTTCTGTACCTACTGTGTGTGTGTGTATACATGTATATATTTATAAAAAGATAATTATTATTAATTTATATATAAAATAGAATTATTATTAATTTGTGTGTTTGTGAGGGAAATACATACATGTACAAATAGTGACATTGCACATATTCTGCCACTGCCTGACTGTGGAAATGACACCATGATGTAAACAAATGTTACAAATGATCTTGCTGTATCATTGTTGGGTTCAGGTTATAGTCTGTGTCCATTTCCCAAACAACCCACATGCCACTCCCTGGATTTGCAACTTTAACTTGACCTTAAGTGTGTTTGCTGCTCTGTGTTTCACCCAGAATCTTTTACCATCTCCAGCTTTTACATTCACTATAACATTGCGACCCAGTGACCTAGCAGAAGAAAATAATGAAAACAAAGTGTTTTACAGGTTCAATTTTATTGAGTACAAGCCATTTACACACTGCTCGCTCATAAGCATATAATCATACATGGCAGTTATTTTAGAGCCTGTAACAAATCCCTCTGTTAATGAGTATATCTGCACAAGTGAACACTATATTTAGTAACCATGTTATGCTTTTAGTGCTGCGGCTCTTGTGCTACATTTGAATGGATGCATTACATTATGAAAATCGAAATTCAAGCATAATTAAAAGGAATGTAATTACTGTACAGTATAACAAAGTGCATAAGGTGAATGTGCTGAGAACACTAAGATTTGCAAATTGTAATGCAGACTCTTAGATAATTAAGAATCCTTACCTCTGAATATGATTTGGCTCATGCACATACAATACAAATATTGGTTATTAAGCCATGCTAAAATTTCATTTGAAAAGTTAAGTAACAGTGCAAATTTGGTTCTATACATTTATTCATAAACATTATGAAAAAATAAAGAAAGAATTAGAGTAAAAAAAAATATACAGAATTATTATTACACAACCAAAACATTTACTCCTGAGTGAAAACTACAGGTTGGACCACTAGAGTATTAGGAGGACATACTGGCTTAAATTGAAATCATGGGTGAAAATTAAATACATTGGCAGTAATTACAGATATTTTCTTTTCAGTTAAAGGGAAAATAAAGACTAACTAAACTTGTGAGGATGGAGATAATGTTAAGGTTAATTCTTATAGTCATGACAGATGTTTTATTATTGCACAAAAAAGTCAATTCACATGAAACAGTGTTATACTTCTGCCACAGAATGCAGCTTTTTGATTATATGGGATTTTGTTTAATCTCTTTTTCAGTCATGAAACGTTGATGATATTGAAAAGTCATGCAAAGTTCTTATAAGATCTACATTGCAGTAAAGTTCACAACTTTATGATTATTATTCCTTTCCAGCTACCTTCATTTAAATCAAAGGAATAGCACACATACACATACACATACACACACACACACAATTAGTATTTTGGTTAGACCCCTAATAAGAGTTAGACTCTTAGGTTTAATGCTTAATATCACAACTGAGGCTGAAGTCACACACCAAACCAAACTTGTAACAATGTCGGTAACATTGTGGAGCATCATATATAAGAATATGAACAACAGTGCCCAGTTTGCTTCCATGTGCTCTTTTGTCATTTTCTAAGTTATATTGGAACAACTGCAATAAATGAATGACTAGAAATTAATGACATTCAATTGTGCAGTGTGTCACAAAATGCAGGCAAAAACACTGCAACGATCTAAACACGTGGTTCTAAAAGTAATGTCTGAGATTTGTGTATGATACACGTTTAATAATGTGCTTAATTTGATTCAGATGTTGAGGCAGAGTGTGTAACGTTATTACACTGCTGATTTTATTTGCCTGTGATCAGTGAACATATAGCTTAAGCCTGAGTTGATATTTGCCTCCTTAGCATCTGCCTTACAAAGGAACGTTTGGTTTAGTGACTATTATTTATCTGCAGTGTTATAGCCACTACAGAAAAGTCTGCACAGCTGTGTAGATGATGCAAAAATTTCAAAACAATTCTTCACAGAAGCTTTTCCTATTACTGCACACAAAAGGAAGAAAAGCACTTTCTATGAAATTCTGTTGCCAGTCCTATTCTTCCACACAGAGCAGAGTTTTAAATTTATAAAACGGTTACTCAACTACACCTCTTTGTTTACAGAGGACCGGATAAGTGACCAGCATGACTGAATGGTTCTAATAATTATCTTTTAATAATTAAGCATTAACGATTAGGTCACAATTAATAAATGGCACGTCAATTTAAAGTGATGTTTTGCTTTACATTCAAAACAATTCTGTGAAAACTCCTTCCTTTCTTTGTGAGGTACTTTCTTAAATAACTGACATAAATTCACGTGATTGGCTACAACAAACCTCAATAGAGAATCTGTTACTGAAGTTAAGTACTGAATTAAAAAAAAAAAAAAAAAAAGACAAACAGATATTTTTTCCCCCTAAGTGCTTGGTTTGATCAACTGAAATACTTTTCTGGATCCACATCCTGACCTCAGCTCACAAGCAGATGACGTTCTGTGATTTTGGATTACATTTCATCCTTTTCGCTCACTTTTGTTTTGTTAGGAACTTCACTACATACAAACTGGCAGTTAGGTCTCAAATGCTGACACCCAGAGAAATCATTTCCTTTAAACAACTGATTTTCCAGCCTGCATGTCTTCATGATCAATTTAGTCAATACAAAGCTAAATACTGAAAATGTGAAAATTATATACAGAAATTTCTGATACATGAATCTGTATTTCAGCACTAATTATGTTAGAGTGCCTGTAACCTGTATTGTATTTGCTTGTGTTTGCCTGCTTGTATTATCTGATTGTTATGACTATGTTTGCGGATCATCATTGGGCTTTGGAAAAGTGCCCAAATGAACATTATTATTGTTATTATTATTATTGTCATTATTAGCTGTTCCATTAGCTTGAGCTGGCTCGCTGCTCACTTCAGGCTGAGTTGGCTCACTGCCCCAGGCCTCGAGGCAGGGCAGGTTTGGGGAGGCAGTGGGTGTGAGGAGCACCGAGCTGGGCGAGTCTGGAGACAGATACCTGGCTAAGATATGCAGCTGCTCTGGCAGCATAGAGGATTTAGCACACACACTCTCACACAGACCTGAGAGAGACTGCTGTATCTCCTCCATACTCTGCTTCAGCTGGTTATGTTCTTGCAGCAACTTCTCCTTCTGAAGCCTCTGTTTAA